>NW_008335281.1:1023424-1031212 GCF_000622305.1 Nannospalax galili
TTCCAGTCTGATCCTCATCCCCAAAATAATCAACAAGAGCAGAATGAAACAGATGGTTCAGGCCTTGTTCGGCATGCTAGCAGATCCATATCACTATCACTCCCTCAGTATTTTTAGAATCAGGGGGATTGAAAATTATGTCCTGAGATGTTTGGTGGGGAAGTCTTACTATCTTTCCAGGGTGACAGGTGTTAAAATAGTACTGTGTTTAAGATTCAAATGCAATCTATATGTCAAGGCACAGAACAGACTGACTCTCATCAGGACCACAGCCTTTGCAGTTCTGTTATAATTGTTGATGGTTTTCCAGATAGTAGACAGTAATCTTAAGTCTCTTTCAAGCATATCACGTTTTAGCTGAAGATTGGAATTATCATAAAACAGATAGTACTGATCAGGTACAGAGTGACTGAGAGACAGTGTATCTATATCTACATGGTTAGCTTTTTAAATAGCTAAACTTTGATCCTCAGCCATCAAGAATTTATATTTTATGGGGAAAGCTCTATTTTTATGGAAGTTTGTGATTATATCTTGAAAACAGTGCAGATACTTGTATTCTAAGGTCCCATGTGTATGAAATATACAATCATGGTAAGAAGAATGTAGTTACTATGAAATTGCGAGTCCCTAAAGACTTTCCAAAGAAATTAAAGAAGGGTCATAAGGGTGTGATGAGTTCAGCTCAGTGTTGAATTTTGCCTTTTGTGTTAAGGCTGGGAGAATTTAGCACAAACCTGAACTCAACAAGATAAAGTCTTGGCAAAATAGAGTCATGAAGTCACTAAATGTAAAGCATTTGAGAGTCACTTACTTTTTGAGGAATTTGTGTTGGGGAGCTTGCTTGAAGTTGGAAGAAATTTGCCTCACTTGTGGTAAAACACAACCATGTCTAACCATCTCTGATTGTCTACAGTCTAGTAAGGCCCAGGGGAAATGGCATGGATCGTGTCCATGACTGTTGAAATGTGGAATCTAGGGAAGAAGTGACTAGAAAACAGATCTGACAAACCTTAATCAGTGTTAAAGGACAGTTTTAAAAATTGAATATTTCCTTTTGTACTTGTGGTGTGTTGGCAGGGAGTCAATCAAGATTCAGATCTGCAGAGAAACAAAGAACGTAGGTTAGTATATTTATCATTTTACTTCTTCTTTATGCTTGTGTCTGGGTCCATACTGGTTCCTTCCAGGATGAGTAATTGATATTGTTTACACAGACAGTGTGTATCATTTCTCCATCATGTCCACAGCTAAATGGTTATAAATTATTAGTTGTACCCTGACACACAGTTCTACTTTTAATCTCAGTAGCCCATAAATACTATACATTTCTATGATTTTTTTTACAAGTCACTGTTTTAGTTGATTGTCCCCAACGCCTGTTTGCTTGCATCATGTGACTATAGAAATGAAAAAACTAGAACTCAGGATAGAGCCAGCATGGGTAAAGTGGTATATGAATTGGGGAGCCTTCCCTGTCGTTCCTGAAACAGATGATATAAATCCAAGGGCAAATCAGAAGCACAGCCACATCCTAGGAAAAGCTCAGCCTTGCCCTCAGCATATGACAGGGAATCTAAGAGCCGGTCTGTGCTTCCCCACACAGCAGCCACTAGCTGTCTGTCTCTGACTCTTAAGTAAGTTATGATGATTTCAGTTTGACAGCAGCACATTGGGAGTGTTGGGTAGCCCCTGTTTGTATTATATTTCTATCACAGAAAGTTCTGTTAGGCAAACTGTTCCCAAAAAGCAAGAGTTGAGGAGGATAAATTCACTTAGATAAATTGAAAAAAGTCTTCGTGCCTGGAATTGGCAAGTTGGTGAAGGGAATACAGAGTGCTCCCCACCAAACAGCTCCTTCAGAGTGCGGAGTGCTATTTTAGCTATTATAGGAAGAAGGAAAGGATGCATTTCACATTTCATAGTCTGTATATGTTTTAGTCTTTCAAAATCAGGTCTGGAAAAAAAAATACCAAACAATTTCAAGTGAATGAATGTGATTTGTAGCTGGCCCAGAACTATGGCCAGACTTGGGCTAGATGAGAAATAGGACCGATCATGAGGCAGCACAAGCCAGAGGAATTCGTGGATAGGACTGTTAGGGATGCCTCAAGGAAGGACCTTGTGTGTGGTCAGGAGCGCTGGGCAGGCATGAAGGGTGGAAACAGACCGCTTTGGGAAGAGCCAGGACAGAAACCAGTTAAAGTCACTTTTGGGAGTTTGAGGCATGAAGATTGCAAGTTCAAGGCCAGGCTGGGCTAGGCTACATAGTGAGTTCCACAGCACCGTGTGCTATATGAAATAAGACCTTGTCTCAAAAAACCAAAAATAAGGAAATGAATGCAGTTGAACTTGGTGATAGAAGAATAAGGGAAGGAGACCAGTGGAGCCATGTTCTAGAGTGTTAGCCTAAGCTCTCATTGAAGTCATCAGTCTTGTTTCCGTGGACACATTTTCTCTCTCATCACATCAGTGCAGCTAGACTCACCTTCCTCACATTCTGTTTACATCAGCCCTTGTGCATAGTGATCTTACAAACAAATTCACTGAAATAATATGCAAATTATTTCTTCTCATTCTCTGAGAGTTTAAACAGGTGTTGTAAACAACTTATCTTATGCTAACAGTGCGTGAAGAGGAAAAGCTCATGGTTTGAATAAGGAGTGGTCATTTTGGACCAGAAACATGCCACAACACAAGGAGGGAGGCTTATTTCTTCCCTTTGAATCAATCACCTGAGCCTCACACTGGGCTGAAACTACCAAGTAGATAATGCTACCAAGTAGAATCTATGGGAAGAGCCATTCTTATCAGGAGGGAGAGTGCTTCATCAGCCATCAGAATACAAGTGCTTGGAAGAGGCAGATACACAGGCTTCTATGCAGAAGAGCCTCTGGAAGCAAGAAGGGAGTGAGTGGTAGAGAGCTGAACCCATTTGAGCCATTTCAAAGGAACATATTGATTGTGGGCCATTGGCTTCAAAATGGTAGGGAGGAAAAGCATGGTTTTCAAATGACTGATAGGAAAAAATTGTTCATCTAATCTCTACAGACGGTGATACAAGAAGCCCAGCTGTCCTGCTGATGCAGTCCCCCTGAATCTTGCCTGGGACGTGGGACAGCAGACTGAGAGTTCCGAGTCCAGCAGACCCAGGCTGTGCTGTTGCCGCTTAGTCACCTCACCTGGAGCCCAGCAGTAGAGGCTCTGCACCTTCCCTCTGTTTGTGCTTAAATGGCACAGAGTTTGGTCAGCATATCTGAAGAGGAAGGTGTGAAAAGCAAGGCCAATGGCTCCATTCCGCTGCCAGTCATGTGGCAAATCATTCCTCACCCAGGAGAAGCTCGCTGTCCACAATTACTCCCACTCCAGGGAGCGGCCATTCAAGTGCATGCAGGCTGAGTGTGGCAAAGCCTTCGTTTCCAAATATAAATTGATGAGGTGAGAGGCTTTAGAAAGGTGTGTGCTTTTACATGGACCTTTAAGTGCCTCTTCCAGCCCTCAGGGCTCTCACTCCAGGGGAAGGGGAGGCAGGATGTGGATGCACCCGAACAAGAGGAGCTTACATGATTGTCCAGACTTCATGCATGAGCATTTTCTCAGACTCTGAGAGGCTCCATGATACATCATAGATGAAAACCTATGTTTTCAGATGAGTCCTTTTTAAAAAAGATCTTCATATAATCTGAATTATTTCTCCAGTGTCTGTTAGGTACTTTCTGCTGTGAGGGAAATGATACACAATGCCCACAGTGCATTTTGGTTAATGTCACAGGAAAGACAAACTGCAATCAGGCAACAGTCTGTTTGACAGTGAGTGTTGTCAGTATGCTTGATACTGCATGTCTCTAATCTTTGTGAAATGATTCTTAGTGCTTCAACTTGCTGACTATTCACATATAAATGTACAGGTGAGAGTTGAGATTAGGAACCTGACTTCCCATCTGAGCTGTAATAATACTACATTATCATTCCATTTTAGAGTACTCTGGAGAAAGGCACTTAAAAGAGGTAAAAGGATGATATAAATTATGCTCCTGACCCTTAAGAACACCACTATTATGGATAATGTAACATAGGTTGATGTTCAGAATAAGACTGAGAAGGCTTAGGTGTTTGAAGATTCAAATGTCTGCTCTTGTAGACTGTGCTCTACTTGTCAGAGTAACATTGAATACTCACTATGTGCACTGATTGTGTGGCAGGGGCTGCCTGTTTTGCATCAGGCTTCTTGTATATACACATGCGGGCATCCTTGCCCAAACACAGAAGGCAGCCTGGGCATCAGTGGAGCCACATCAATGGTACTATGTGAGACCCGGGGGAGAAAAAAAGACAGTGGAGCAAACAAATTATCACAGTAGGTAGAGCTGGTTAGGATTGCCATGGTAAACTGAACTGAGCACAATGTCTTAAGCACTGTTGAGGAGGCAGTAGTAGCTCCAGAGAAATGACTTGCTCTGTCAAGGTGGGAAGTAGGCCAAAACAGGAAGCAGTGTACATTATGCAAGACCCGCTGTCTCTGTCCCAGCCCTTCTGGCCTCCCTGGCCAGAGTCCATCATGCTCTTTTAAGGAATTGGAGAGTGGTGAGATGGCAAGTCACTTAGGCTTCACTTAAAGATGACAGGGCAGCATTCCATCCATTTCCCAACTATTGCAACATAAGTTCTATTTTATAAGCAGAGATTGAAGGAGAAATAACTGACTTGCTTAACCAGAAATGAGAATGTGGGTCCCAATATAATGAACAGCTAGCCCTAGGCAGAGACAGCAAAGGGCCAGAAAAACTGATTTGGCAGAGAAGGTTGAATTCTAAGGGGAAAGTCTTAGAGTGAGTGAGCACTGTGAAGACTTCTAAGACTTGACATGATCCATTGCTACCCAAAGGTGATTCATTTGTGCTGACTACAGGATATACTGAAACTGCTGGTGGCTTATACATTGTGAGATAAGTGGAGGGAAGGAAGGAAACTGAAATCATTTCAAGTTGCATTGAGACAGTTGCATGAAGAAGTCAAGAGGGAATTAGATGTAAAAGGGAAGAACCAGATGCCAGGCCTGGGAAAGAGTCATAAAACTCTTTAAGACATGAGCAAATGAAAATTGCTCAGGTACTGGTACCAACCTCCATCCCACTCACAGATAGGACAGGAAACAGTGGATAGGAAATAGGTCAAGTTATTCTGTTTTTGACCATGGCTGACAGATGATGTTATCCGTTTAAAATCCTCCACAAAGAAAGGGGGAAAGGCAACAGAAGACTTCCAGGATAGAACTTTGGGGTCCTGCTAATTAACTCTAAGCCAGATACAAAACAATTTAAATACCACATCTGTAAGCCATTTCTTCCTCTGTATTCATTCTTGTTAGGCACAGGTAGACATCTTGTCAGATAGCATGGCTGTCTGCCCTCTGATGTGCTCCAAATCCTCTTTCTGCAACTACTGAATGTATTTAAGTGCATCTGGAATGTGAAAACCCCAACATATTTCAGAAATCCCAAATGCCTGTTGTATTAATTCTTGTCCTTAAGCACTGCCCCCATCTTACAGTGCCTACCATATTGCACATACCAAGCAGTACTAGCCTGTAGGGAAGGAATGGAACCAACTTTTCCTATCCTGTGTATATAGAAAGTTACTTTTTTCTGAAGAGGGAGTAAAGGAAAGTACTATGGTTTGCTTATTTTAAAGAAAATGCCAATTTAACTCAGATCAGCTCTGTGGTCTTTGAACTGGCTTCCAATCATCTTTAGTGGGACCACCACTGTCTTCTAAACTTTTGTTGCTATGGATTTTCTTCCTTTCTGCTTCTAGGAAAGAATCAGGAATGGACGAGACAGGGTAGGTGGTAGGATGAAAGGTAGAATTGAGTAGACTTTTGACAAACTATACTGTCCTAAAGAGATTTTTTTGAAAGTAGAATAAGTGGTTGGGAGTTCCTTTGTATTCAAAGGCAGTAGTTCAAAGGGTACAATTGAAGTGAGATTGTTACTAAGGCAAGCTAAGCCTCTAGAGAGTAGCCTGAAGGGTTATGTCAGGGATGTGAAGCAGCCTGTGTGCAGCCTGCAAGCAGCAAGTCCTAACACAGGGTTCTGTCTTAGAAGAAATACTTAACATAGTACTTGCAATTTTATTTACTAAAATTAACTTTACAAAGCTTAGGAATGACAGACTTGAAAAACTGAGTTCGGTTGGATTCTTTCCCTAGGCTTAAAGACTTTTGTAAAGGTTCCTAAGAGTCTTATGTCTTTTAGACTAAACTTTTGTCTCAATCAATAGACAGTGCAAGAATTCTATAAGGAACATTAACCCTAAAACTTGGTGTTTATGAGTTCTGTGTAGAAATAAAATTGGATTATTTTGGGAAGAATTTCTTTAAAATGTCAAACATTCGTTTAACCACTTCCTGAAAAATGTTTCGTGATTGTTTTTTTTTTTTTAATTCTAACTATATTAAGAAAGTACATTGGATTCATAATATTTCTTATAGGTAAAAACTTGAATTTGATTTTAGTAGTTCTTTCTAAATAAAATTTAATGCATTTGGAAAATAGTTTAAAATGAAAATGACATTAAAACCTAGAGAAAACTATTAATAACATTTTGGCACCGTTGTTTCTACACCTTTCTTTATCTCATAAAACTCTATTGCACACTGTCTGTCTCCTGCTTCTAGGCACATGGCCACCCACTCCCCTCAGAAATCTCACCAATGTCTTCACTGTGAGAAGACGTTCAACCGGAAGGACCACCTGAAGAATCACCTGCAGACCCATGACCCCAACAAGCTGTCCTTTGGATGTGAAGAGTGCGGGAAGAAGTACCACACCATGCTGGGCTACAAGAGGCACCTGGCCCTGCACTCAGCCAGCAGCGGAGACCTCACCTGTGGGGTCTGCGCTGTGCAGCTGGGGTGCACCGAGGTCCTACTGGACCACATCAGATCCCATGCAGAAGAAAAGGCTCCCACTGCAGCCAGGGAGAGGAAGCACCAGTGCGACCACTGTGAGAGATGCTTCTACACCCGCAAGGATGTTCGCCGCCACCTGGTGGTCCACACAGGATGCAAGGACTTCCTGTGTCAGTTCTGTGCCCAGAGGTTTGGGCGCAAAGATCACCTCACCCGCCATACCAAGAAAACACACTCACAGGAGCTGATGAGAGAGAGTATGCAGGCAGGAGAGTTTCTGAGCACATTCCAGACCGTGGCGCCTTCTTTCCAGCTGAAGGCCCCTCCCTTGCCTCCTTTCCAGTTAGCAGCTCCAGTCCAGAATGGGTTTGTAGGTGGCTTGCCAACTGAGGTTCATGGGCTCACCCTCAGTCCCCCAGAGCAAACCCTCCAGCCTATGCCACCGCTGCCAGAGCCTCTTATTTCCTTGCACCCTGGGGTGGTTTCCACCTCCCCTCCCCAGATCCTTCCGGATCACAAGTACAACACCGCCTCTACCTCATACCCCCCACTTGCAGGCATGCAGCTTAAAGCAGATACTAAAGTTTTCTGCAACATGAATATGAGTTTCTTTGAGGAGTTTCCTCTGCAAGAGCCGCAGTCACCTTGTTTTGAGCTGGGTAAAGATATGGTTGGGAAAATCGAGCTGCCCAAAGAGCTGCTGATAGATGCTGTGAATATAGCAATTCCTGCCTCTCTGGAAATTTCCTCCCTGTTGGGTTTCTGGCAGCTGCCCCCTCCAGCTGCCCCAAATGGCTTTGGGAACAACCCTGTTCCCCTGGGGCCTGGGGAGCCAGTGCCCCATAGAATAAGCTGCATGGCGCCTCCCCCGCCCCCCC
>NW_008335281.1:1031227-1092123 GCF_000622305.1 Nannospalax galili
GCAGCCACCGCAGCAGCTGCAGCAGCTGCCACCCCCACCGCAGCTGCCGCCGCCACCACCGCTGCCGCAGCTGCTGCCGCTGCCGCAACCACAACCACTGCCGCAGCCGCAGCCTCTGCCGCAGCCACAGCTGCAAGTGCAGCTGCAGCTGCAGCCTCAGCCGCAACCACAAGAAGCCCCAGTAGCTGTGGGCACTGTGAGCCTGGGCCAGCTCCCTTTGCCCCCCATTCCTCATGTTTTCACAGCTGGCACCAACACGGCCATCCTGCCGCACTTCCATCATGCATTCAGATAAATGGCTTTTAAGAGCATGTTTTTCCTTTTCTGGAAGACGTTTTAAGAAGTGTTTCAAGCATCAGTTGTAGTTTGAGGGGAATGATGGTTTTAAGGAGTGTTTCAAACATCAGTTGTAGTTTGAGGGGAATGATGGTTTTAAGTGTTTTGAACATCAGTTGTAATTTGAGGGGAATGATGGTTTTAAGAGGGGTTTTAAACATCAGTTGTAGTTTGAGGGGAATGATTTAAGAAATAGGAGTAGGACCGTAGATTATTAGTGATGACTGACTTGAGAAAGAATTCTCCAACTGCATGCATTGTGCCAATATATGTCCTTAGTATTCATGCTTTGTACCAAATTTAGTGAGCGTGTGTTGTGTAACTGAACTGCAAGTATCTTGTGTTGTGTAATCGAACTGCAAGTATGTGTGTTGTGTAATCGAACTGCAAATATTATCATATTATTATCATGTTATGTTATTATCATGTTATTATGTTGTTATCATGTTGCTAACATGTTATAACAACCAAGATCCAAAACGACAGCTGCTATTTTGTAAATGTTTTATTGTGTTGAATTTAATTGTAATCCCTTATGGTAGTAATGCTAACTAGGTAACTTGTAATCCATTATTGTAGTAATGTTAAGTAGGTGACTTTATGTTGCACTGCTTGGTAAGGGAGCTATTGGAATGTTTGGATTTCTCCAAAACTTGGAAGAATGTTTTGAAAGAAAAGTGCAACCTTTGTATTTCGTGTTATAACTAGACTTGTGTAGTTCCTTACAGGGACCTTTCTACCTTTGGGGTTGGATGTAGTTTAGGTTCTATTGTCATAGCCTACTTTGTAGCTTTATAAAGTCATTTACTTGTGGAGTAGTAGACTTCTTCAGTTTAAAAATGCATTTTTAATGTAGTTTTAATATTTTACATAGGACACTGCAATGTGAGTTATCATTTCATTTATTTTAAAGACAAAACTGATAACTGTCAGTTATATCTGGTAGAAAAAAAATCACTGTGTAATCAAGTGGTAAAGTAATCGTGGTGTCAAGTCAAAGCATTTTGCTGACTATAATATTGATTATATTTTAGCAGGAACTTAACTGTACTGGAATTAAAAATATATACTAAATAAGAATTTTCTTTGCCTAGCTTAAAGTACTATGCACGCTGCTTAAGTTTCTAAGTATTGTTTTTAATCACCAATAGAAAAGTGTATTTGTAGGTCATCAGTTTAAGTCATTGTTAGTTTTTAGTCTAAGAAGATTACATTTGCAATGTAACTGTATTTGTAATCTCTCTCTTGAATTTAGTACCGTATTAATCATCTTTAAAAATGTATAACCTAAAAAAACCCAAACAAAAAAATGTATAACCTAACCTTTAGAAAAGTCTTTGTGCTTTGTTTTAGAGACTTTGTTTCCCCTAAACATATATATCTTACATATAATAAACATTACATGTATTGCATCCTAGGCTTGTTTTTTAATTTCGTTACACTGGCATCAACATGTGCTACACTCAGATTGAGATAGAATACATCCCCAGCTCCCTGATTGACTCCTCATGACCCCTCTTGGTTATTACTACCCACTCAGAAACTACTTTTCAGCACCCATCTGAACTTTGAGTAAAATTTTGATTTAAAATAGAAGCTTATATACTTTGATTGAATTCTCAGTGCTGAAGAATCCTGTTACATAATTCATTGCTGATGTATAGGTCTAGCTACCAGAGTTAAGTCTCTCCTGGACTACCATGATCTAGTTTTACAATAGGGTTTGCTATTGATTTCTAGTACCACTTACAAAATTTGCTTATTCCTTGTTGATTTTAGAAATTATTCTAACCTTTACATATGACAGCTGTTTTCTTTTCGCTCTAAATGGGAGGAGGTGGGGAGGGAAAGGGAAGCCCTAAGTTCATTTGCTTTTCCAAGATGCCTGTGTTAGGAAGCCCACAGCGAGAAACCCAGTTACCACGGAGGAGAGTTAGCTAAGTGGGACTGGGTTTAAGCAAGTGGTGGTGATAGAGGGAAGCTTACATGATGGTATCAGCTGTCAGGGTCTTTAAACTGCAGTTGAACCAGAGGGGACAGTGAGGCAGTGAGATAGACTACTTCACTGGAAGGAACTCACTGCTCTCATCTAAACTCCCATAACCCTTCCTTCCTCTAGGTGGGGAGGCAATCTCCTCAAACAATGGGAGACAGCTTAACTTTGCCCAAAATCTGGGTAGAGAAGCTTTCATAAATACCTTTACAGAGCTTACCATGGTCTTTGGTCAGTTCCAGAAAATATACCTGATTTTCCTGAACATGAAGCAATGGCATTTGGTCCCCATGGTAATGTCATTAGAGTTACAGGTATGTGCTGCACCTATCTGTATAGTGGGAGTAGCTTGGAATTCTCTTGCTGAAATTTTGGCAGGGAACATGCCTCAATTTTCCTAATTAAAATCCATAATTTAAGAACAGTTCTTGGACTAAAAAGAACACCAGCTAAATGTAAATGATGACAGATGTTTCTTGGCCCTTAAGACTATAAAGAAAAGGAACTCTCTCACCTCCCAATACAACTGTAAACAAACCAATGGTAAAGAAATGAATAGGTGGCTGTGGGTTTGATCATGATAGATGAGCAGCACAAAGCCCCTAGAACCTTCTTCCACAGAACTGAAAGGTTTCTGCAACCTTTTCCTTCTAGTCCCCAAAAGATAGTCTGGGGCTGGGTGTGGTGGCCCCTGCCTTTAATCCCAGCACTCTGGAGGCAGAGGCACACAGATCTCTGTGAGTCTGAGGCCAGCCTGGTCTACACCAGCTAGGGAAAATAGTAAGATTTTTTTTCTTTAAAAAAATTATATATATATATATATATATATATGGACTGGACTATCTGAGATAATTCTACATGAATAGAATATTTGAAGTTGGAATAGTTATTGTGGTTTATTAGATGCAAATATCAAAATTCAGATTGTGTAGTTTTTTAATATAGAATGAAGTGGGTTAAAAACCAATGTTCAGGAGCTGGAGAGATGGCTCAGTGGTTAAGAACACTAGTTGTTCTTGCAGAAGACCTGGATTCAAATCCCAGCACCCACATGCCCACATGGCAGCTAACAACTATCTATAACTCCAGTCCCAGGGGATCCGACAGCCTCTTCTGACCTCCGTGGGCATTGTGTGACACAGGTGCATTTACCTACATGCAGGCAATACACGCATACACATAAAATAAAAATAATAAATTTTTTTAAAAGTTAAAAAAAAACAATGTTCGTAATAAATAACTGCATTCCAAAGACTAATTCATGAAAAGATTCATATATCAAAACTACATTGTCATCCTTAAATGCCTTAAGGACAATTTAAAAAAAAAACACTTCTAGTAATCTTTAAATCAGACATTATGATATAAGCTGATGAATTTAATGACTTGAAAAGTGTCAAAGCAGTAAATAAGGTACAAAGTTGAAAGTTAATATCACTTGCCCTAAACAATGCCTCAAGAAAACAGTCATCTCCATCCTTCCATAGGTAGTATTCCTGGGTGACTGGCCATCCAGACTGTTGAGCTTCAGGGAGCCAGTCTGAAGGCAAAAAGAAAGAGCATGAGCTTTACAACCTCTCCATGTTGACAATGTAGGTAACTTAGGCTTCAGATTAGATTTCTTTACAATTTAAAGTCCTCAGGGAATGTCAGTGCTTAGCTTCTGTGCCAGCCTTCATCCCATAAGACACCTTGTCTCTCAGGCTGTTAGGTCACAATGGACTCCTGCACATCCAGAAGAACCGTCAAAGATGGAGGTGTAAAGTCGACAGACATGAATACAAGATGCTTGTTGAGGGGTAGGAATGCATTTAAAAAAGGGAGAAAAGCTGCCAGGTCAGAAGGGAAGAGCCATTCCCTTTCCTATTCAGCCAAGAATCACAAACATGCCTGGTGTGGTGGTGTTTTTAATCCCAGCACTCAGAAGACAGAGACAGACACATCTCTATGAGTTCAAGGCCAACCTGGCTACATAGTAAGACTGTCTCAAAAAGAAGAAGAAGAAGAAAAAGAATCATAAACAAGAATTGAGAAATAGCTCAGACAATAAAGTGCTTGCCTTGTAAGCAAGAATACATGAGTTTGACCCTCATTAAGCCCAGGTATGGTGATAAGCACTTGTAATCTCAGGGCTGGGGAGGCAGAGACAGATGGGTCTTGGGAACTCACTAGGCAGCCAGCCTAGTCTACTTGGTGAGTTCCATGCCAGTGAGAGACACTTCTCAAAAAAATAAAAATAAAACAAAGGTGAATGGTGCCTGAGGAATGACACCTAAGGTTGTCCTTTGACCACAACATTTTATACGTACACCACACACACATACACCTGCATGCACACGTTCATACATATACACACATACAAAAGAAAAAACCTCTAGGTATCCTTTCAAACCATACGCTTAGCCAACAGTTTGAAGAGAATACTTTGTCAGTCCAACTTAGGGCTTGCTATTCTGGGCCCCTTCTCTCAGAGGTTCACGAACTGGATATGCACATTATTACATGACCAGCCACACCTAGATATAATGGCTTTGTTCTTACCTGGCCTTTAGAAGTTAATCTTTTGTAGAAGATTTACTAAATCCTTGTCTGAGTTTTCCTCCAGAAGCAGGATCCATGGCTAATCCTTTGCAAACACAAATAGATTTGTTTTTATGTCAAAACAGTACATTCCCAAGGGGGAAAAATAAGGAACAATTGTGAAATCATCACATTCAATTCCAAAGTCCCTATTCTGTTTTCTTTTTGGTAGCTATAGACACATACCCAGTTTCAACTTGGGACAAGAGAAAGAGCGAGAGAGAGAATGAGAGCGAGAGCAAGAGCAAGTGCGAGAGAGAGAAAGAGGAGAGAGAGACAGAGACAGAGACAGAGAGACAGAGAGACAGACTACAAAAACAGGGACCATTTCAAGTATTTCTACCCACCACCTCCTAGTCTGAAGTTCATTCAGGAACTTTAAACTGCTACCTGCAATGACCCACCATTTATATGACATGACCGCAATACCCCTCCACACTACTGTCCCAGCTTTCAAAATGCATCCTGTTGTTTTACATCTTCGTTATTCTTTGCCAGCTTTCTCTGGAAAGGATTTGATAAGCCTTTGGAAACATAAGAAGCCTTCCCCCAGGGGTTATTAAGTCACAATGAACTCATTCCACACACTCAGCAGAACTGTCAGGTAAGGAGATGCATGAGTCTAATGACTTTAGAATGTTAGCATGCCACACTGTAGTCTGGTTTAGACCATATGGTATAAAACAAGATTCCCAGAGACATTGTTCTTGTAAGAATAGAGAGCCCTCTGTCCTAGAGGTCTCCTTCCTAACCATTCAGTGTTTTATGAAAAGGCAGCAATAAGGACATTGTGAACCAAAGGATACAGGACTAGAAAGACCTTTCAGTGTTAGTCTTACCCAAGGATGTACAGGTTTTACTTCTGCCAAAGAATTGACAACTGCCATTTTGTGTTTGCTAAACATTCAGTTAGGTAAGGAGGAAGCTAGTAGGTAAGATGCTGAGCTTGCTAACAGTCAAAGCAGAGTCCATAGCAGCAAAGTAGCACAGGGATGCATCCTACAGCTGAACTTACACGGGGATTTTACTCCCTGCATGAAGGGACTGGGGTCATAATTTGGTGGCCGTTCCTTCTCAGGACATCCGCTTTTCTTTCACAAAGCCCAGAGAAAACACCAATGGCTCATTAAGTCATACTTAAACTCATTTTCCCCCTGAACATTGAATCTTTGTGGGAATGCAAGAAAAGCCACACTTTTATTTTCTGAAATAATTTTACTAATGTGTATCTATAGCCTTGATATTTACAGTTGGGGACCCAGTTTTCCTAAGGGCACAAAGCTTTGGGGGGAAACCTCTGCTACATCATTAGTTTTTTTTCCCCAAGTGCTTAATCTTTCTGTGATTCCTTCATCTTTAAAACAGGGATATAAGTATATATTGATGTCCTTGTGGTATTATAAGGATTAAATGAGCTTGTCCCTGAAGTGCTCGGAAGAGTGGACAGTGTAACTGGGGCTCTTGTCCAAAAACAAGGAACTTAGTATAGAAAAAAGTAGAAGCAACTGACCTGTTCAACATCAGGAAAACTGGCATTGGGGCATGTATTTCTAATACGATACTGTGTTTAAGGAAGCTCTTCTGCTATAGGAGACTGTTTGAACTGTGTTAGGTGAGAAAACTCAGGACAGAACAAAAAATTCAGGACAGGAACAGAAATAAATTGTAAAAAAAAGTGTCCGCATTAACAATGGTTAGGGGTAGTAGAATCATGAATGATTTTTACTTAATTTTTACTTACTTTAGACATTTCCCAATGTCTTTTACAGTAAGCATGCGTTTGTTACACAATTTTTAAAAATGCTATTTCTCAAAAGGAATTTTTGGCAGACTAACTTAAAGTGGCCAGAAACAAAAAGTTTCCAGGGCATTGGCAACTGCCTGACTCACACAAATGTGCCTGATATGCACCATGCCAGAGGATTCAGCACAGGCACCAACGGCCTAGACTCTGATGATGCCTTGCCTGGCACTCACAGCCCTCCTTGTTCTACCACCAGCTTTCCATTTCAACCGTAACTTCTCTTCACATTCCAACTCTTTCCTGCGCTTTGGCCAAAGAAACGATGTTTCCTCTGTGTTGTCATCGTCATGTCTTTGTTCACCTCTTCTGCATTTCAGCACCACTCAACATCTAGCTCATCCTTATGCTTCCACTTCCGCAAAGTTTCCCCACTCTCAGACTGTCATGTCATCCATAAAAACCACTGGACAAAGTTGTTCTCATTCATGCATTCCCTTAGACTTTTCTATGCCATTGCTAAATAGAGCTCTAATGACTGACAGTCCCCAGAGACTTCCAAAGCTCCATAGACATAGGAAGAAAACACACATAGTGTTCTAGTTTGCTTTTTGATTGCTCTGATATACACCATGACCAAAAGCAATTTGGGTTGGGGGAGAGTCTTAGTTCATCTTACACTTCCGGGTCACAATCCATCATTGAAGGAAGTCAGGGCAGAAACCATAGAAGAAAGCTGCTTACCTGCATTCTCTCTCTGGCTCATACTCAGCCAGCTTTCTTATACAACTCAGGGCCACCTGATCAGGCTTGGTCCCACACATTGATGGGCTGTGACCTCCCATGTCAATTCACAATCAAAATAATCCCCCCAGACATAGCCAAATGCCAATCTGATCTGGAAAATCCTTCAGTTGAGATTCCCTCTTCCCAGGTGACTCTTGGTAGTGTCAAGTTGATAATAAAAACTAAGCAGGACACACTACACAATTAACTCTGTGTTGAATGATGATTCCTCTTGAGCGTTCATGGCAAGGGTTCATCAACTTCATACAACATCACAAGCACTCTACTGTTACAGATTTTTTGTGCATATTGTGCATTCTCATAGGACTCTGGGATAAATAAGACTTGCACACTCATGTATCTGTGCTGCTGTGAATTTAGAACAAAGTGTTACACAGGGGAGGTATTACATGTACATTTTATTGATGAGAGTTAAACAATGAAAGCCAGAGTTTTGAGAACTTGTAGTTTGGGTATGGTTTGAATGTGTCCCACAAGGGTTCATGTGTCAGAAGCTTGGTCCCTAGAGTGGTGTTATCAAGAAGTGGTGGAACCTTATGGAATGAAGCCTAGCCAGGCACGGTGGTGCACACCTTTAATCTCAGCACTTGGGAAGCAGAGGCAGGTGAATCTCTCTGAGACTGAGGCAAGCTTGGTCTACATAGTGAGTTCCAGGCCAGCTGGGGCTATGGGAGACCCTGTCTCAAAAAATATTTTTTTTAAAAAGAAGCCTAGTGTCATTGGTGGAATGACACTAGGAAGGGAAAAGCAGTTCTTATAGAACTCTAGATAGTTGTCCTGAAATTGAGTTGTTTTAAAAAGAGGAAGGGTGTCCCTCCTCCTTTACATGGCTTCCCATCGCACCATAAGCTTTCTCTCTTTCCTTCTCCCCCTCCCTTTCTCTTTCCCTCCCCCCTCCCACACCTGTCACTGTGAATGCCATCCACCATGGGCTTTTTGGTCTTTTTCAGACAGGGTCACCCTGTAGCCCCAGCTGACCTGGAAATCGCTATGTAGACCAGGCTGGCCTCAAACTCACAGAGATCCGCCTGCCTCTGCCTCCTGAGTGCTGGGATTAAAGGTGTGCACCACCACGTCCAGCCCAATGTTGGGCTTTTAAGTCACAAACCCAGCATCATGACTTTCAGGCTCTAAATTATAAGCTAAACAAATCTGTTTTCCTTATAAAGTAGCCCAAACTAGTAATATCAAAGTCAGAGGACAACTTGAGGGAGCCGGTTCTCTCTCCTTCCACCATGTGGGTCCTGGGGTTCAAACTCAAGTTGTCAGGCTTGGTGGCAAAGCATTTGTATCCACCGAGCCATTTTGCTGGCCCAAAGACACTTTCTTTTAGTTCTAGAACTTAGGAAGTTCAAGTTCAGAGTGCTTGCATCTGGTGAGTCTTGTGGTATCATCCTATGGCAGAATGCCCAAGGGTAAAAGACCACACATATGTACTTGGTGAGGGAAAGAAGGTAGAACTCTTGTACTCTAATCGCCTCTCAGATAACTATCTAATCCCCCTCAGCACTGTTGCACTGGGAGTATGTTTTCAAAGCATAAACTTTGATATACATAGTCTAACCATAGCATTCTGCCTCAGTCCTCAAAATTCATGTCCTTGACTCACGAAAAATATTTACATTCTCTCTAACTTGAAGATCCAAAGTTCAGTTTCATTCAGGACATAATTCGCTCATGAGGCAAATTTCTTTCTAGCCATGAGTCTGTGAAATGAAATGTTATCTAATTCCAAATTACGAGGCATAAGATAGAAAACTTTCATCCTAATAGCAAAGGTTAACCAGTAAGTCCAAAACATAGGGAGAAAAAATTAAATCTTAAAACTCCAAAATAATCTCTTTTGACCCTATGCTTCACATTCTGGACACACAGCAGTGGTAGATGGGTCTGCAAGGTTGCAGGCAGTCCCACTCATATGACTTGGCTTTCCCTACCTAGCAGCTTGAACAAATTAGAGTCTCCTCCATGTAGACTTCCCAAGCTGGAGTTACATGATTGTGGTTGAACTCTCCGCAGTGTCTAAACCACTCTGGCAGGTTTCTGCCTGGGTCTAAAGGCTGTCAGTGGCATCCCTTGAGGACTAGGTAGAGACCACCAAGGCACCAGCACACATACTCTGCACACCTGTAAAGCTAGGACCAAGTAGACACTGCCAAAGTTTATAGCTTGTACCTTCCTAAGCACTGAGGAGAGGCATATGAACCCCCCACCCCAACTAGAAACATTGCTGGGGAGACTGAGGGACACAGCGTCAGAATTCCAGAAGCAGAATCCTGAGGTGCAAGACAGTGAATGCTGAGGTCCTGTGTGTACAGCTCTGGAAACTTTACTCTCAAAGTCCTAGCTTGCCTGGAAATTCTCTGAAATACCTTCAGGGTCATTCACTGACTTGAAGATTAGAGATTGTCTTCTTTCTATCCATTAATCTCTTAGCAAACAGTTGCTGGGCTACATATACCCTTTGTCTTCTCTCTCAAGCACCCACTTTTTTTCTTTTTCTTTTCTTTTTTTTTTTTTTTTTACAGAGCCAGACTGTTTTCTAAATCCTTTCATTCTGCTTTTCTTTTAGTGATACATTCTACATTTAAATCACTTGTTTTCTTCCCTTACTGTATGTGGCCAAAGGCAGTTGTATATAGTACCTTGAATTCCTTACCGCTTAGATATTCCTCTGTCAGACATCTTAGTCTACTCCGGTAAGCTCTGCCTTCTGCAAAGTCCCAGCATGCAGACAAGCTTGTTCAAGCAATTCACAGCTGCATAACAACTCCAGTTTCCAATATCTTTTTTCTTATTTCCCTTGAAACCCACCAGAATGGCCCTTATCATCCAAATTTCTGCATTCTAAGCACAACCACTAGTCACATGCTACTTCACAGTGGAGATACATTTGGAGAAGTGTGTAGTTATGTAGTTTCGATGTGTTAACATCACAGAGAGCACTTACACGAAACTAGATGTTAGAGTCAGTTACTCATTGGCCACTGAAAGAGGTGTAAAATGGTACCTGACTGGACTCTAGTGCCCAGAAACCCATAAGACAAGATGTATGAAGTTGTTGCCAGCATAACACAGCATGCTCCTTGACAATAAGATAATTTTTAATAAGTAGGAACATACTCAAAAAACTGCTAAAAATAAACACAGAAATCAGCAACCTGGTCACTTTCTATCATTATCGGGTATTTCGTACTACACATTCACATGTGCTGTACTTTCTGTTCAGGTGTCAGGCAATGGGTTTTTTTTTTTCCTTTCTTTCTTTTTCAATGGGTTGTTTAGATTAACATCACCACAAACACATGAACATCACAACACACTATAACCTAATGGAAACTGTGATGTCATTAGCTGATACTCATCTTCAAGCTTGTAAACTTACAGAGCTACTGTCATATATATAGTCTACTGTTGACCAACATGTCATGACATGGCATATGACAGTAATCCCTAAGTTGATATAGGCTTTGCCTGTAGCTCTTGCCTTCTAAGCCCTGATCACAATCATCCTTACTACTCTATTAATAATCTAGACTTTTTCTAGCTTGATTCTCCAAATTCTTCCTGCCTCTACCCATTACCCAGCCCTAAAGCAGTAGTCAGCCCTTCACAAATGTGTCTTCTAATTATTTATTTGCTATGGAGCTGCCACATTTCTCAGTACCACTTTCTGTTCTAGCGTGTTTGTGCTTATATAACAGAATGTCTGAAACTAGATTTATTTAGACCGAGATTTAATTGTTATAATTCTGGAGGCTGGGAAACCTAAAGTAAACTGCATCTGGAGAAGGGCCTTCTCCCCGTACATCCATGTCAAGGAGGCATCAGTGTGTGAATGTGAGCAAGAGAGAGAAGACTGGCTAAAGCCATCCTTTCACACAGAACATAGTTCTGATAACCAACCCACTCACATGACAATAGTATTATGGATTAAATTCAGGAGAGCAGAGCTCTGCTGACAGTACATCTTCAAGGTCCCTCTCAACAGTGTTGCACTGGGAAACAACAGCACAGTTGCCACACACTTCCATTAACTGATCAAGAACAAACACCATTTTCTGAGATCTGCTGACTTTCTGTTCTGTTACTTGAATGAGAATGATGTTGTCTAAATGGTCTACTTAAGAGCATATGCTAGGACACAAGACCTTTTCATTTGTGTCTTACTTGCCACTTTAAAGACTCTATTCAAAGGATAAGAGCCTTCTCTGATTTTCAACAGTCAACTTCACATGCTGTTTTTTTCCTGTCTCCAATCTCTTTCCAAGTCCACTAGATTGGAGACCAATGGTCTAGACATCTGGTGCTAAAGTCAGATTCAACTTTGCACAGTCAACATTATCTAATCCTGATGAATTAAGAAATATTCCCTCTTGGCCAATGTGCATTTGACTTCAAATTTCACAGAGTGCTTTTCACCGTTTTAAGTGTTATCATATAGTCTATGAAGAAAGGCATTTTAATAAAACATAGAAAATGTCTTTTAGGACATGAGTCATTATATTATGCTTTAGAAAAACGTTTATTAGTAAGTTTTACTAAACAAATACACATATAGTTTGAATATGCTTTTTCTTAGTTAAAACCAAGATCTACCTCTGTGTTACATTTTGCACAGTTCAGGAGGAAACTAATAACTTGTGAGAATTCTGGGAAAAAGTTACAGTGGGAACACTAGGACTGTTTCCCCACCTAGACGTAATGACAGAATCTGCCAGATGTAACTAGTTTGGAACTACGAAGTCTATCGAAGGCTTGCAGATTCCTCTGGGAAGATTTGGACAGTAACATGTAGTTCATATCATCAATTTCAGCTTTTAGCACAGTAGTGGACAACGCCCTCCCCTTCAGCCCTGAGCAGGGAGCGGTGCGACAGGCTCCTGACTCAATTTGTACGTGTCTTGTGGGAGCCAGGCTGAGCAGTAAGAATTCTGTTCTCTAAATATCTGAGATCTATGTCCTGATCATTCATTGATATTTCTGATCAAAGAGGCACAGACTAAGAGGTGGTAACCATTAGCATCGTGCCTTCCCCGTTGATGTTATCTCCTATGCTGATGTGGTCGCCAGAGGATTTAAACAGTAGTGTCACATCTTTTGTTTTCATCTTTTTCCCTTTGGGGCAATCAGGTCTGAGAAACTCTGACATTTAAAAACTACTGTATATCTGGGGAACGGTAGAAGATCAGGACAGACTTTAGAAGACCTGCTCAGGCTGATCAGTGGCATAGAGACAGTAACAACAATTTTTAAAACTCATCAAACCTGGAGATGGAGAGATGGCGTGGTTAAGAACACTGGTTACTCATCCACAGAACCTGGGTTTGGTTCCCAGTATCCACAGGACAACTAACAACCATTTATAACTCCAGTTCCAGGGAATTGGATGGCTTCTTCTGATTTCCATTGGCATTCCATGCACATGATGCACTTACATACATGTAGGCAAAACATTTATAGACATAAAATAAAAATAAATTTAAAAATTAAAACTCAGCAAACCCTGGGGAAGGAGGAAAATCTCATTTCCAGAGTTCTAACATTATTAGATTTGAATGTCCAGTTTTCAACAGGAAAATCACAAAGCACACAGTGAAATAAGGTAGTATGGCTCATTCAAAAGAGAAAAAAGGCCAACAGAAACTGTCTCTGAAAAATACCTGATGACAGACTTACCAGACTGATCTAGTAGACAAAGTCCTAAATAGCTGTCTTTAAAATGCTCAACCAAAGGAAGAGTCAGGGAAGGTAAAAAAAAAAATTATGTATGAATAAAATGGAAATAGCAACAAAGAGAATTTTAAAAAAGAAACCAAAAATAACTTCTAGAACTGAAAATATAACTAAAATTTAAAATTTGCTACAAGGATTCAGGGACACAGTCAAGCAGGTAGAAGAACCACTGAATTTGAAGATGGGGCAATAAAAGTTACCGAATTTGAAGAGCAGGAAGTAAAAAGATGGAAGAAAGTTGGAGAAATGATGTAGCTGGTAAACTGCTTTGCAAGCATAGAGACCTGAGTTCAATCCCTAGAGCCCACATAAAAAGTGGGGCCCAGTTTCATTTGCTTATAACTCTAATGTTGAGGTGGTGGAGGCAGGCAGATCCTTGGAGATTTCTGACCAACCAGTCTACTCTAAGTGGGGAAGCCCCAGGCTAATGAATATCCTGTCTTAAGAAAAAAAGGTGAGTGGCTTCTGAGGAGTGATACCCAAAGTTATTCTCTGACCTCTACACACACCACACACACACACACACACACACACACACGAACTCGCATACATATGAGTACACACACACAGGCATGAAATGAAACAGTGCTTAAGGGATCTGTGGGACGGCATCAAGTCAACTGTATTAGTTACTTGTTGCTGCGACAAAATACCTGGCAAAATCATCTTATAGGAGGAAGGGTTTATTGGGCTTCACAGTTTGCAGAGATACAGCCCATTATAGCAGGCAAGGCATGGCAGCTGGTGACACTGCACTCACGGTGAGAAGTGCTGAGAGTCGGATGCTGGTGCTCAGCTCTTTCTTCTTTTCACTCAGTTAAGGGCATGGAATGGTGCTGCTTACATTCAGGGCAGCTCTTCCCCTGCTCATTAAACCTTTCTGGAAATGCCTTCATAGATCTTCCTAGGTGTGTTTCCATGGTGATTCTAAATACAGTCAAGTTGACAATGAAGATTACTCATCACATCAACCAATACAGGCATTGTAGGGGGAATAGTCACTCTGGATCAAAAGGAAAGACGAATAGAGAGGATGGAAAAAATGGCTGAAAATTTCAAAAATGTAATGATAATCTTAACTATAAACATCCAAGAGGTTCAACAAACCCCAAGCATGATGAACTCTGGAGAGTAAATCAAGACAAAACCAAGAAAGAATCTGAAAGCAGCCTAAGAAAGATCATCACATACAAGGATCCATTAGCAGCTTTATCATCAGAAACTTTGGAGAACAGAGGGCAGGAGCTCAGTATGTTTGAAGTATTTTAAAAAAAATCCCAGCCAACTAAACAAAAATTGTCAATCAAGAATCTAGTATAAAGTCCTTTAAAAGTAAGAGAGAAGTTTCTAACTAAATGAAAGCTAAGGGATTTTGTTGTCATAAACCCTGCCTTATAAGGAATGCTCAAGAGAACTCTTGAGAGTAAAATTAAAGAACGTTAAACAGTAACTCAAAACTTCATGAAGAAATAAAAATTTAATAGAGGTAACTACGTGGGAAATTACAACAATTAGTACTAATACAATTTTTACTTGTAGCGTTTTTCTTTCAGTATAATTTAAGAGAATTGTTAGTTTCTGTTTATGGGCACAAAATTTATAAAAGCATACTTTGATGACATCAAAAATCAAAAGGCTCAGTCACTAAAGGTGCCTGTAGCCAATCCTGATAACCCAAGTTCCAGGATCCACAATAAACAAACAAACAATCAAACAAATAAATAAACAAACTCTTGGCAACAGCTGTTAAAGGAAGTTTTTGTATGTTATGGAAGATAAGATACTATAAATTCAAATTAGAGTGTTAAATGTAATTCCCATGGTAATTAACAAAGTTCATAGCTGTAAAATAAGAAATTGATCTAAATATTTCACTACAAAAATTAATCAAACACAAATGAAGAAAGCAATACAGGAAATGAAGAACAAACAAATAGTAAAAGGAAGAGCATCCCTCCTTAGCAGTTATCGCTTTAAATGTAAGTAGATGAAATGCTCCGGTCAAAATCTAGAGATTAGTAGAATAGATGAAACAGGACCCAGTCATGTCCTGTCTATACAGGACTCATCATAGATCAAAAGAAACAGGTTGAAAATCAAAGGACAGAAAATAGTATTATGTGCAAACAAGTCATCAAAAAGAGCAGGTGGCACATACTTTAATCCCAGGACTTCAGAGGCAGAGGCAGGTGACTCTTTCTGAGTTTGAGACCAGCCTGGTCCACAAGTGAGTTCCAGCCCAGTCAAGGTCACAAAATGAGACCCTGTCTCAAAAGGAAAAAAAAAAAGAGTAGAAATAGCCACTTGAATATCATATGAACTTAACTTTAAATGAAAAAATCTACAAGAGACAAGGAAGGACATTATATATTAATAAAGGGTTCAGTGCAGGAAGAAGAAGATACAACAATGATTAATCTAATAATAGACCCTTCAAAACATATGACACAGAACGCAAAGGAATTGAATAGAAAAATGAACGGTTCTATAATAATAGTTGGGGATTTCAACTCCTGACTCAATAATGGAGAGAACAACCAGATGGAGATAAGGAAGGAAAGAGAGGTCTGGAACACAACAAACCAACTATATCTGAGAGACATGTTAGGATACTATCCAACAAGAGCAGCATACATATCATTCTCAAGTGCACATAGGGTATTTTCCATCATGGACCACATTCTACACCACAAATTAAATATCAACAAATGAAAAAAGATATATAGTATACAAATTGTCTTCTCCTACCACAAGATGAAGCTGGAAATCACTAACAGAAGTAAAGCATGGAAAACTCACAAATTTGTAGAAATTAATATAGTCATAAATAACCAATGGATTGGGGTTGGAGAGATGGTTTGGCAGTTAAGAACACTGGCTGCTCTTCCAGAGGATCCAGGCTCAATCCCCAGCATCCACATGGCAGCTAACAACTGTCTGTAACTCCAGTTTCAGGGGATCAGAAACCCTCTTCTGGCCTCTGCAGGTATTGCAAGACACAGGTGTACTATACATGCAGGTATAACACTCATACACATAAAATAATAAATATAAATAATTTTTAAAAACCAATGGATCAAAGGAGAAATTACAAGACAAATTATAAAACAGAGACAAATGAAACTGAAACCGCAACATACCAAAACTTACAAAATTTTACAGCTATAAATGTTATGTTAAAAAAAAGAAAGAAGCCAGGTATGGCATCTCACTTGTAATTTCAGCATTAGGCAGGCAGAGGCAGGAGGATACACTGCAGGTTCAAGGCCAATTTGGTCTAGAGAGAAAGTTCCAGGTCAGTCAAGTCTATATAGTAAGACCCTGTCTTTAAAAAAAAATCCCCAAAATTGCAAAAAAATATTTAAAAATCAACAGCATAACTTTGCAACTTAAGAAATGAAGAAAAGTAAACCTAAAGTTAGCAGAAAATATAAATAATAAAGATAAGAGAGGCACTAAAATTAGGAACAAAAGAATAGAAGAGAAAAACCAGTAAAACCATGAATTGCTTCTTTGGAAAAAGCAAGAAACTGGCAAACCACTAGCTAGCTGGATTAAGCAATAATAAAATGAATTCATCATTGTAGCAGTATACAAACTGAACACACATCAGTTCTATTTTTATGCAATAATAGTGAACAACTTTAAAAGGAAATTATAAAAACAGTTCTATTTATAGTATCAAAAAAAATACAATTAACCAAAGAAATGAAAGACTTGTGAATTAGAAAGTACAAATCAGGGCTGGGGATTTCTCTCAGTGATAAATCATTTCTCCAGCATACTCAAGACCTTTAGTTCAATCACTGGTGTAGGATACATTCTATAAAATGTTGCTAAAGTGAAATTAAAGTCATGAGTCAAAACCTATCTCATGTTCATGAACTAGAAGACTTACTATTGTTAAGATGTCCATACTATCTCAACTAATTACAGATTTAGTGCAACAAATAAATTCATCCTGAGTTGCTTTTTTCAGGGTATTTAATTACATCAATAGAAAAGTAATTAAGAGAAAAAAATTGATAGTAAGAAGTGGGTGGGGCCATTGCCTGTGGGTCTGAGGCCCCACGTGGTGCTTTGAGCCAGAAAAGCCCTAGAATGCTGGAAGCAGAGCTCAGTGGGTCATTCAGGTGGGAGTTTGGAAGATAACGATGAGAGAAACAGATTGTGGAGGCCAACCCATGAGGTTTCAGAGGCAGAAAAGGACTCTCTCAGGAATTGATTAGGGATTATTCATGTGATTTTGGCTGAGAATATGGCTTTATTCTGCCTGTGTGCTGAGAACCTGAATCAGCATGAACCTGGTTGGTTCATGTTAGCAGAGAGCTCTTGATTAGCCTGACAAGTGTACATCTCACCACTCATCAAAGAAGCTTCTTTTTTTAACAGATGGAGACTATTGCAAAGTTCCACAATTAGTCAAACACAGCCAATAAGTGTCTGTGAGGTGCCCAGCTCTAAGTGATACATCTACAATGCAACTTCTACGCTCGGGGGAACATAAGGAAATGGGCCAGAAAGAATGCATCTCTCAGCTCTCAGCAGTGAAGCTTCCTCATGCTACAGATGGTGACTGATCCACAACTGGCCAAAGTAGAGAGAGTAAGAGATCGAAAAGTGCTTATCCTTAACTAGGACACCAAATCAAACCTCTGCCATCCAAGGCTCAGGAGCCATTGTGGAAGAGGGGGCAGAATGGCTGTAAGAGCCAGAGGTGATGGATAACTCCATGGAAGCAGCCGGGAAGTTACTCATATGAACTCATAGCAATGGTGGTCAAAGCATGCACAAGATCCACAAAAGCTTAAGTCAGACAAAATCCAGCATAGACATGGGAAAGTGGGTAAGAAGTCCCAACCTTAGCTGAGGACCTATTGACAACTGATAAGTGCTAAGGAGAGGAAGAGTTGGTTTTCTTTAAGGGTGTGACACTAGATAGGTTAACAGGTTCCTGTGGATGGACTCACACCAAAGGATATTTGGGGACATAAATTTGACTTGTGGGCCTCAATATATATGACAGACTACATGAAATCCAGTGGGGGCAGCTATAAAAGGGGTACAGATAGGGAATGGGATCTAAATATGACAAACATATTGTATGAAATTCACAAAAATTCAATTGAAAATAAAGTGAACAAAATAAAAATAAGAATGAATAAATCTTAAAAATTATATTGAGATTCCATCTCATTCCCATCAGAATGGCAGTTCCATGAAGAAACAACAAATGCTGGTAAGAAAGTAAGCAAAAGGGAACCCTTATACACAGCTGGCAGGAGTGTAAACTGCTAGTCTAGCCACTATGAAAAACAGTTCCTCAAAAATCCAAAAGATATGCTGGTGTACGTGGTGGTGCAAACCTTTAATACCAGCACTTGGGAGGCAGAGGCAGGTGGATTTCTGTGAGAGCAAGTCCAACTTGGTCTACATAGTGAGTTCCAGGCCACCCTATCTCAATAAATAGGCAAACAAAGAAATAAACTAGAATACATATCTACCATATGATACAGCTAAACCATTCCTGTGTATTTGCCTGAAGGACACCAAGCCAACATATCACAGAGATTCATAAACATCAGTATGTATTGCAGCACTATTCACTGTAGCTAAACTATATACAGCCAACCTACATGTCCTTCTACAGAGGAATGGATAAATAAAATGTGGTGTGCAGGAGCTGGGATATGGTTCAATAGCAGAGCACTTGCCTAGCATGTGGTAGGTCCTAGGTTTGAGTTTTAGCACTGCAATAAAATAAAATAAAATGAGAAAAAAGAGAAAAGAAAGTAAAAGAAAAAAGAGAAATGTGGTATATACACACAACGCAATGTTTTTCAACCGAGAAGAAAAACAAAGCTATGCCATTTGCAAGAAAATTGATACAACTGAAGATAATCATACTAAGCAAATTAAACCAGAGTTGGAAAGACAAACATTATATGGTTTTTCTCATTTGTGATTCCTAAAGTTTTTTACAAATAAATACATAAAACCATGTATGTATATATGGCATGAAAGTAGAATTGAAACTGTCCGGGGGAACACAGGGACTAACAGAAGGGGCGAGAAAGAAGAGCTAGGGGTATGGGCGGAATATACTGAGTGTACCTTACATACTTGTGTAAAAATATCCTTATGGAACCCAGTGCATGCAGAATGAATATGCATAATGATCTTTAAAAAAATGTGAGCAAGGCCAGGCGTGGTGGCACACACCTTTAATCCCAGCACTCAGGAGGCAGAGGCAGGTGGATTTCTGTGAGTTCAAGGCCAGCCTGGTCTACATAGTGAGTTCCAGGCCAGCTGGGGCTACAGGGAGACCCTGTCTCAAAAAGACCAAAAAAAATGTGAGCAAAAAAGACTATATCCATAAAACTTTTACTTCAGTAAGAAAAAAATGATTTTTTTTTTTTGACAGAGAAAATTTCAAGACAGGACAGAGTTCAGACTACTTACGGCTAAGAAAACAGATGTAATTGTTAAAGATGATGGGGACTCTTGAAGTTGGGTTGTGTTTTGATATGAGATGAGCATGAGACTTTGGGGGCAAGGAATGAAATGTTACAATTTAAAGAGATATGTTTGGGTGTCAAGCTGACAAGAGGTGGAGTTGGACGGTCTATCGAAATTGTCAACTCTATGTGATCTAGAATAACCTGGAAGGCTGGTCTCTAGATACACCTGTAGGATGTTATCTTGATTGGGTTAACTGAGATGGGAAAACCCCCTTACTGTGAGTGGTAGCATTCCCAGGCTGGGAAGCCTAAACTGTATAAAAAGGAGAAAGTGAGTTGAGCAAAAGCATTCATCTTTGCTTCTTGACTGGATACAATGTGACCAGCTTCCTCCAGCTCCTGCTGCCCTGACTTCCTCACAATGAACTGTACCCTCCAACTATGAAAAAAAACAAAGCTTTTCTCTCCTGTTCAAGAACTAGAAGATTTACTATCTTTATTGCTTTTTTCAGGCTGTTTTACTGCAACAGAAAAGTAACTAAGACAGCTGGTTAATTTTGATTGTTAACTTGAATGCATTTGGAAGCACCTAAAGATTAGTCAAGCACACTTCTGTGTTTTAGTTTGAGGGAATTCCAGAGGGATAAACTAGGGGATAAAGACTCATGCTGAATGTGGACAGCACCATCCCATAAACTGGAGGCTCAAATAATAGCAGAGGTAAAAGGAGAGGGCCAGCCCACAGAATGTATCCCCTTTCTCTGCTTCCCGACCACCATGATGTGAACTGTTCTGCTATGTCATGTCCTCCCTAAAATTATGTCCTGATACCTCTGAAACCCTGAGCCAAAATAAACTCTTCCTCCTTTAGGTTATTTCTCTTGGGAATTTGGTCACAGTGATGCCAGAAAGGAAAAGAAGAAAAAAAGAAAGAAAGAAAGAAAGAAAGAGAAAAAGAAAGAGGAACCTAATACAATGTCCAATTAAAACATGAGCACGAGTTGGATAAACATTTCTCAAAAGATGATACATGAATGACCAATAAACACTTGAAAAGATTTTCAACATCACGAATCATTAAAAAAATGCAAATCAGGGCTGGGCATCGTGGTACATGAGTTTAGTCCCAACACTCAGGAGGCAGAAGCAGACAGATCTCTGCAAGATTGAAGCCAGCCCCATCTACAGAAGCCAAGTTTCAGGCCAACTGGGACCACAGGGAAAGCCTGTCTCAAAAAGACCAAAATAAATAAATAATAAATAAATAAATAAATAAGCAAATCAAAACTATAACGACATAATACCTCATGTATATTAGGACTGCCACTACCAAACACACTTATACATACACAGAGAGATAGAGAGAAAGAGAAACAAGGTTTGGTAATGTGGAAAAAATGGAACCCTTGAGCAATGTTGGCAGAAACGTAAAATGGCATGGATGCTATGGAAAACATTATTGCGGTTTCTCAAAAATTAAAAAGCAGAACTACTATATAATCCAGCCATTCTTTTGTGTATATACCCAAAGGATTTGAAAGTTAAGTCTCAAGGAACTGAATGGCTACAACCCGAGTGTACACTGATAGATGAATAGATAAGCAAAATATCATATACACACAATGCAATGTTACTGAACATTAAAAAGAAAGAATATTCTTGGGAGGCAGAGGCAGGTGGACCTTTGTGAGTTCAAGGCCAGCCTGGTCTACATAGTGAGTTCCAGGACAGCTGGGGCTACAAGGAGACCCTTTCTCAAAAAAAAAGAAAGAAAATTCTGACTCACGCTATAACATGAATGAGCCTTGAGGACGTTATACTAAGTGGAATCATCTAGTCATGAAAGTACAAATACTGTACGATTATGGAATAACTGGAGTAGACCATCGTAACAACAGAACATAGAACAGCGGTGCCAGGAGCTGGAGAAGACAGAATGTGGAGTTACCCGGTTTCAGTTTTACAAGATGCAAAAGGCTATAGGCACAATACAGGGGAGGCTGAGGCAGGAGGATCTCAAATTCCAGAACTATGTAGGCTACAGAATGATTCAAGGCTAGCCTGGGCAACTTAGTGTGACCCTTGCTCAAAATAAAAAGTAAAGAGGGCTGGAGAGATGGTTCACTGGCTGCTCTTAAAGAGGACCCAGGTTCCCAGCACCTACAAGGAGCCTAACAACCATCTGTAACTTCAACTCCAGGGGATCTGACACCTTCTTCTGACTTCTGAGGGCATTTCATGACACTGGTGCACTTACATACATGTAGGCAATACACTTTTACACATAAAATAGAAACAATAAATAAAATATTTTAAAATCAAAAGTAAAGAAGGCTAGTGAGATGGTTCAGTGGGTAAAGACAAACCTGCTTGCTGCTAAACCTGATGACCTGAGTTCTCATTGGGTACCCACATAGTAGAAGGAGAAAACCGATTCCTGCTAGGATGTTCTCTTACCTGCAGAGGAGCACCATGTGTATGCCCCCCATACACACACGGAGAGGAAGAGAAATAAATGAATGTTATTTTTTAAAAGTAAAAAGAGGTGTGGAGATCTAGCTCAGTGGTATAAATACCTGCCTAGGGTGAATAAGCACCTAAGTTCCATACTTTGCACTGGGAGAAAAAACCTATAGAGATAGATGGTGGTAATTGTGGCTGTTCAAAATGATGAATGCACTTAATACCACCGAACTGTATGCTAAAATAGGATGGTAAATATTATATATAAAAATTAGAAAAATGGAAAAACTTTAACAAAAAAAAATGCAAACAGTATTTTTGCAAAAACAAAACCAAAGAAACAAAACCCTCGTGATTTCATTTTATAAGGCTGTATGGATATTTTTTAAATATCAATTTAATTTTGGGGGGTATGTTTTTGTGTATGGGTGGATGTGAGTATGCCTGTGATGTATGTGTGTGCTTGTATGTGTAGGGGCCAGGGGAGGATATTGGGTATCCTGCTGCATTACTCTCTGACTTATTCCTTTGAGACAAGGTCTCTCACTGAACCTAGAGCTAGCCTGACAGTCAGCAAACCCCAGCAATCCTTCTGTCCCTGCCTCCACAGTGTCAGGGTTACAGGTATGTGTACCTTGGTCAACACAGCTTTACACATGGGTAATGGGGATTTGAACTCAAATAAGCATGCTTTGCACAGCAAGTACTCTTACCTACTGAGCCATTTTCCCAGACCCTCAATTCAATTTTTTAGTCATTCAGGAGGAATTTAAAAGTGAATAACAAACTTTTTGGTGTTATCATTTAGGCTTTGAGACTGGCATCTGACACAGCTTCAGAATAAGACTGCTGACTGTAAGTACTGCTATGTGAAATAATATTCACTGTCTTAAGACTGCCCATGATATCAAAGGAGAAGAGGGAATACTGGAGGTGGATGGTTACATGATGATGGTGGCCAGGGAACTAGGGGAGAGGGGGAGCGAGTAGAGAGAGAAATAACCAAAACTAAGTACGTACATCATAAGGAAACTTTTTCCTTCGAATGCTAATTTTATAAAAATGCACGGTCATAAAGAAGACAGCCCTGAATATCGTGCAACTTACTGAAGAGGGAAGCACAGTCAACGTCCACTCCAGCCTGCTGATTCCCAGCTGTGTGCCTAAGTAAAGCCACTTGTTCTCTTTGAGCCTCAGTTTCCCTTTCTTAAAATGCAGAATAAAATATTTTGATCACTGGGAGGCACATGGTCAGTACTTGTGCCTTACTGCCACTCTGAAGAAATGACTTGTTTCTAGAGAGGAGACTCTCCCCTTATTTTCAGCACAGCATCTCACATGTGATTTTTTTTCTGTCCTCAATCTCTTCAGTTTTAGCAGATGGAAGAATGATGAGCGATCCCAGCTGCTGCAATCAGACAGGACTTTGCACCAAAGTTGTGTAATACTGATAAATTAAGAAATAGTCCCTCTTGACAAATAAGCTTTAACCTCATACAAACCCTCGTGTCTTAGAGCAACACTGGATGCTGTTTAAGATTTACGGACCACCAGCGGATGGCAGTGCCAGGAATGGTGGGCTCAGACTCTGGAGCTCAAGTGTACACTCTGACTTACCTGGCTTGGTTGGGACTTCTTTTATGGCTTCCAGGGCCCTGTTCTGGAGCAGAGTCCCCACGGCACTGGTCACAGTTAGTTCTTTTGGGGGACTTGCCTGGGCCTCGCCCTACAGAAAGAAAAAGACTGAGCACAGCACTGTAACCTCAGGTACCAAGCAGGAGGTAATTCTCTTTTTGCTAAACTAGCAGCAGATTAAAGTCATCACAGGGACTTCTGCAGCCAGTGGAAGGGGACAGCCACATACCCTGCACCTCAGTTAGTTTTGGGCCCCATCCTTCTGCTGGAGTTAAAGCTGTGGTTAAGTTTGGGAGCTTTCATTCATTCTATAAGCTAACCCTGGTGGTTATGGGCAGTATGCTTATCCTATAAAATCAGTCGTATGGGGACAAAACCAATCATTTAATATCCATGAGAATATACTTATGGAATATTTTTCTTTACACTTGAAGATGATTTTATTTTCTAACAAGAACAGGGAAGAACAACAGAGATTAACAAGCAGCAAATGTAAAAGCATGGAATTTTAATATCCTTAGGCCCTCGCCAGTCCTACACAGCAGTGGCAGAAATGTACAGGTGAACACAGAACATGGACCAGTGCTGACTGAAGAGCTCTTTTTAGTTTGCTATGGCTCTACATCCAGGTCCATGGAAAACAGGGATAAAGATAATCGGTTACCTAATTAAAACTTCTTGCCAGTCCGAGGATTACTGTGAGATTATAAAGACAGATCACCCATCCTAGTCAAAGTTTTTAAAAAAAGACTGTGTGTGTGTGTGTGTGTGGTGTACAGGCATGCCGAGGCCAAAGGAGGATATGGGCTATCTTCCTCTATTGCTCTCCTTCTTACTTTTTGAGACCCTGGCCAGCAAGCTCCCAGGCTCCATCTGTCTCTGCCCCGACTACTGGGGTCACAGACATGTGAAGTCATTCCTGGCTTTTATGTGGGTGCTGGGGATTTGAACTTGGGTCCTCTTGCTTTTACAGCAAGTGATCCTATCCATTGAGCCATCTCTCTAGCCCCCAGAAACTTATTTTTAGAGGCTCCTATGGGTCTTTTTTGGTTAAGGGTATGACACATTTTTAAAGCTGATTATGTTTGAAATAGAAACACATTTTGGCTGTGCAGTTAACAGCCCTGCAATCCTGAAACAAGCCCTCCCTTCTTGTTCCATTTCTGAGCAAGCGTCCCTATTAGGCAAGGCCCCAGAGTGGTGGTGCTGACATTCAGGGAGCAAACATTGCCGTTCAGACAGACTCAACAGTTAGCAAAGGAATTCAGAAAGTAAGAAATTTCCCTTCTGTGTTCCCAGTCCCCACTTAGCTCTGGAAACCAAGGAGAGGGAAAGGGCCAAGTCACTGCTTACACTCAGGATAGCCAGCTGGCCTTCTACACAAATGAAAACCACTTCTGTTTGCTGATTCCCTGCACCCTCCTCGGCCCCACTAATACTGGAGAACATCATGGACTGGTTAGAACCATTTGCAGAAATGTCACTTGCCCTCTACTGCTGTACAAGCTGGAGGAAGTGTTCAACTTACAAACTTTTCCAAACTCAAGTTGAACTTGAGCCCAAAAGTCATGGTCCTTCAAAATTGTGGTACTGATCCTACCAAGAGGAAGGGGCATTTAGAGAGGGGGAGGGCAGAGTGCCGAGAAGGGAAGGGCAGAGAGCTCTGTGTACCAGTACCTCACTGTCTATACTATCTACAATATTCCCAACAACTCAACTAATTTCACACGACTAATGGCATTTCCAGGTGAAAGCAAAGCTCAAAACTCAAAGAACTTACCTACAAATAACAAGTCATATGATTGAAAGTCGAACCCTTATCACCAATTGCAGAATCCTGGCTCTTTCAACATCGCAATGCTCACCACATCAACTCAGTTGGCAAAACCAAATCACTAAAATTGTATTTCTCACTTATCCGACACACATATACCCATCCTCCCTCTCATGGTCCTTCAGCTTTAGAGTACAGGCTGAGCACCCCCAATCCAAAGATGTGTGATTAGAAACGTTTCAAAATCAAAAACATTTTAACCATCAGCATGAGGTCACAGATGAATTCCACACCTGACCTCGTGTGATATATGTTGCAGCCAAAAGACAGCTGCATGAAGTAATGTGTAAAATTGCCTTCAGGCTATATCTATAAGGTGTATGTGTATATGTTAACATTGTAACCATTTAAACCATTGAAATAGGAACCATTTCAAGTCCGAAGCATTTTTAACATTAAGTCTGCAATACCATCTGCCCAGGCTTCAATGTCTGGTTTAACTTCATAGCCAGTTGGTTTCTCGGTCTCATTAATCATCATTTTTTTCTGTTCCCCTATTGGTCCTCACACCCCAGGGGCCTCATTCTTCCCCTGTGGCTCCTTCCTGGTCTCCCATAGTCCATCTTGCAAAAGTGAACTTCTCTTCTTAATATTTGTTTTTATTTAATGTATATGAGTATTTTAGCCGCATGTATATAAGTGTACCATGTGAGCACAATGCCCATGGAGGCCAGAAGAAGGCATTAGATCCCCTGGAAATGGAGTTACAGTTGGTTACTCACTGCCATGTAAGTGCTAGGAACCCGACAAGGGTTCTCTACAAAAGCAGCCAGTACTCATAACCACTGAGACATCTCCCCAGTCCCCCAAAGTGACCTTTCTAAAAGGTCCATTACATGTTATGCCATTTTACCCTACTGAATCCATGTCTGCACTGCCTATGATGACACATAAAGCCCCTAACTGACAATGGACTAGAAGTCAATACCACTAGCCTCCCAAGAGAGGACAGAAGTCACAGGAGGGAGGGTGGGAAGGATAGCTGCCTGGGTTCCCAGAGGCTGTTCCTCTCCCAGGTCCTCAGACCTGGCTGTTTTCAGATTTTTGAGCACCTGCCTGATCATTTCCCTTTTCCTTCAGTCTGAACTGGCTTTAATTACTACCCTTTTAAATCTGCTGCAGACTTTGTTATCCTATCTTGTACCTCCCCACAAGACACTCTATTCTTTGGGTTGGTGCCTCAGGCCACGAGCAAGGAGGTCATATGTTTCATACACCCACACCCACCCCCGCCCCCATCCCTAGAAGCCAGAACATATGTTATGGAGTATCTTGTTGATGTTTCCCCCACCCAAACCAGTTTTGCTGAATTGCTGCTCTTTTTTGGGTGGGTTAGGCTAATGATCACCATTGAATCAGCAGGGCATTAGCATAATGCTACAGAGACATTTTTTATATATTGCAGTCTTAATGCCAAGAGGCTTCAAATATGTACATGTTATCAATATTTTTTTCTGCAACACCCAAATATACTTGTAGCTGAAAGTAGACAACTCCATGGGGATGAGTGGTGGGGATCACCATCTTCATCCTTATACCTTTTAGGATGTGCAGTTGAGGTTCCCCAGCAGATCCTATCTGCTCACCCCAGGCATGCAAGGATATAAAGCCAGAACCTGGGGAGAGAGATTTACCTGAGCTGTGGATGCCAATCTGGCTGCTGTTTGGACTGGATTGAAGACATGCCAAGAACACTGATCCTTGCAGAAATTAATATGTCTCTGGGCAGCAGTTTCATTAAACCTCCTCATACAATACAGACATTGAACATAATCTAGATGTGAACAGACCAAAGAAAATGGCAATTAACATTTCAAAAACACTTGTGGAATGGAACTGTATGTAATGAAATAAGTGAATGTAAACTGCTTCACTGAAACAACGATGTCCCAGATTCGGGTTTGAAACAGTGTATTCGAAAGGGGGAGGCTTAAATAAAAGATACGGCAGGAAGAAAGAAAACTCCCTAGGCACTCGTCTCAAATTAAGAGTATCCCTTAAAATGTTTGTATGATGTCTTTGTTGACAATAGGGAAATTATACTTAGGAACTTCCCAATTAGCTGAATTTTGCAAATCTTTGTGTGCTGGCATCACAACATGCTAGTTTTTATGGTAGAGAAAGACATAGATGATCCAGAAAAGGCGCAGGTTTGGTACCAGCTGAAGCAGAAGGCTGTGCAGAAGTTATGGAGTGTCCAAGAGCTATGTAGGCTTCGGGAATGAAAGTGGAAGCCAATATTGTTGTGTGTTATTAGCAAAAAGGTTGCCTTTGCAGCAACTCACTTTTCTCACTTAAGTGAGGAGGCAAATGACATATTCCAGGAGGGAGATAATAAAAAGATAAAAGGTTAAAAGGTAGTAGGGATCAAAAATTGAAGAACAGAGAAAGGTTGTGAGAAGGCAGCTTTACACAGAGCCTCCGCTTCCCATGCAAGTCCCAGGCAGCTCCTGGCAGCCCTAGATCTTCTGTTCAACACCTTGTCAAATTTTCTTTCATGTGCAATTATCAGATACCAACTGGCTAGTGAAAGACATGGGAAGTGAGAAAGATCTAAGGTCTTAGAATGTGGAGCTGCTCATAAGCAAAACTGGGTCTGTGCCTGCCCTCTCCAAGCATGCAGGGATTAGGGTCCACTTTGTTCTTGACTTAGGCACCTCCAAAGGATAACAAAGTGGCTATGAGTGACATAAAGATGAATTTTCCTCCCAGAAAGAGTCTAAGCTGCATCAATATTAAATTTAGGATGGAAGTTTATATTATCACATAAGCAAAATTCCTACATGTGTAGTGATGTCTTTAAAGTTTTTGTCTTAAAGCCATCTCCTTAAGCAGTTTGGGGAGTTTTCTATTTGAACAACTACCTCCTAAAATGAATACTCCTAAACTGTAAGAATTCTAAACAGGTAATTATCTAATTATCACATTCTGGAAAGTAGTACTAATCATTAGCACCTACCACAGACCACACATTTCTTTTTATATGGTGATGCATGTCTCTGAAATCAAGGAACAAGTATTCAAATGCAGAAATAAAAAATAAAAATTTCACACAGTGATAAATGCCTTAAAGAAAAATCACTGGACAGCATTGAGAAATGATGAAAACCTTAGGTTCTAGAGTCTGCCTGTCTGGTTTTGAGCCCAAATTCTTTGCTTGCTAATATGTGTGAACTTGGACAAGTTACTCAACCTCCTTAGGCCCCCAGCTCCTCAGTACTCCACATCACCAATTTCATCAGGTTGTTGTGAAAGTTAACTAGATAATCCACACAAGACAAGGCTTGGCACAGCAGGAGGGGTGGGACATACTGAAAGTGTTATAAATGCTAGCTCATGCTGTAAGGAAACAGGTCCAGCAAGCCTATGCTTTCAACTACCAAACAAGAGTGCAAATGCTTAGAAACTAGACCATGCCAAGATCATTCAGAATTCATGTACAATGCTGAAGAAAAATCATCTAGAACAGGGAACTCAGCATGGTGGCTATTTCGTATGTTTACAAGTTAGAAAGTAAAGTCATATCAGAAATACTGTTCCCATAAACCCTACTCAGGCCAGGCAAAGACAATGACTGTGGTATTGCTGAGCTGAATCCTGCATGGCTGTCTACTCATCACCAGCCTTCTGTGTTCTCGGCACTACATGCCACTATGGAGGCAACAAATTTGAGATATAGTTCCTTGCTATCCAAAATCTCTGAGATAATGAGGCAAATAGACCATTTCTGTTTGGAGGGATGAGCTGTGAGGAAAGGGAGCACTAGACCGTGCCCCCTCCCAGCTCCCCCGGAGGAATACGGAGCCCACATGGAGGAGAGTACAGTTAGGAGACGGTCTGTGGCTTGATCACTGGGACTACTGGTTGCATTTACACTGAATTTCAGATATTCTTTTTTTTTTTAGATTTATTTTTATTTTATGTGTCCAAGCGTTTGCCTGCATGTATATATGTGCACCACATGTGTGCCCAATGTTCTCAGAAGAGGGTGTTGGATCCCCTGGAATTGTAGCTCCAGGTGGCTCACATAGGTGTGGAGAACCGAATCCAGGTCCTCTGCAAGAGCAGCAAGTGCGCTTAACTGCTGAGCCATCTCTCCAGCCCCAAATTTCAAATATTCTGAGAGAAGAAAAGTATTTAGCAATGATCTGAACATGGCATGACTAAGCTATATGTTCTCTGATAACCTCAAATGGAGTCATTGTCTTCCTTTATCAATAATGCTTTCATAAAAAATCACTATGTCCTATTTATTTCAATAAACAATGATTTCAAAGCCCAGAGTGTTACCCATTACAGCATAGATAGTGATTTCAAAAGTCAGACTATAAGTGGATTCATATGAGGAATATGGTGACCAGATCTCATAGAATTAAAGTAAAAAAAACAAGAAAACAGTATTTTAAAATGCAAACCTTGTATTGAGATCCCATTGGAGCACTGTGAAATGCTGACCGCCATCCCCAAGATCCACAGAATAATCTCAGTCACACACATTGATACCACTGTCCCTAAAAACTATTACAGTGACCTGGAAATTTTAATCATTGTCAGGCTTGGTTAAGTCAGTAGCAAGTAGAATAAATATATACGTTCCATGAAAACTGAGTCACAAAAACAGTGACTCATGCTGACAAATCAAAGGAAATTACTTGCAAACTCATGCATATTAGGTCATATTATATATGAAACTCTACTTATGTGTGCATATAAGATTTCTAGTTGATAAGCATAAGAATTCAGGGCTAATGTAAAATCCCTGCCCACATAAAATAATCAAATTGTGATGAAAATACACTAGTGTGTATAATCATTTTATTTGTTGCATAAAGGTATTGCTAAGGAATTTAATTATAAAACTGTTTTTTAGCATAAAAATATGAAAGGAAGGAAAATAAATCAAACATGTGATGAGACCTACAAAGGGACTTGTTTTTTTTGAGAAATAATAATCTCCACATTTTAGATGCAACTGGGAGAGAAATTCATATAGCACAACTTCTAACATGGTTTCACTTAATTAAAGAACCGTAAGATAGTAATCAGCTGTGGCTTCTTATCTTCCCACAGAGCTATTTCTCATAAAAGGCAGTTTGGGGGGGGGTGCTGGGTGGATGACTTTTATAGTAAAGCACTCATCTTTTAAGCACCAGATAAAAATGTTGCATGTGGTGGTGTGCACTTATAATCCCAACACTGGGAAGATAGAAACAGGAGGGTGCCTGAGTCTCACTGGCCAGCCAGCCTGACCTAATCAGTGAGCTCCAGGCCAAGGAAAGGTCTGCCTCAAAGGAGATGGATGGTGTTCCTGAGGATGATACCTGAGGCTATCCTCTGTACAATCATGTTCACGTGCACACATGTACCTGCACACTCACTCACTCACACACACACACACACACACACACACACACACAGACACACACAAAGATGGTTTGTTCTCTGAAGCTTGTTGCCAAAGTACTTGCATGTTACCATCAAGACAACATAGATCTTTGCACTGAACATCTTGAGACAACACATAATTTTAAGCTACATTTTCATCACTACCCAGTAAAAACAAAGCAACTACCAAGATTATTTTCTAGTACAGAAGTTCATATAATTTGAATTTTAAATGATATTTACAGTGTATTTACTCTGGGACATTTGATTTTTATACTTTTCCAAATGAAAGAAGAGTAACTTAGACATAATAAAATATATTTATTCTAAGGGAGCAGTTTAGTGAGACTGAAAGATGCATAAATTTGTGTAACCTGTCCAATTAAAGTGCTCCCCCATTTTTTTCTCAGGCCCATTTCAGAAGTATTCCCCAAACTCAGCCTCGGCCAATCATTGGTCTATTTCCCTGCCACAAGTTTAACTTGTTCTATAATTTTAGTAACAGATAATGCACCTTGCTACATATATAGGAGTACTTCCTTTTCACTGTTGAGATTTCATTTGTAAATATGTCACAATTTATTTACCTATGTGCTGGTTGATGGACATTTTCAGTTGTTCCCAGTTTATGCTATGTAAACAAAGGTGTGCATATTCATGCATTTTATGGACAGATTTTAATGTTTTGCATAAATGTCAAGGTATAGTTGCTGTGTAGGTTAAGTATATACTTAAGGAAATACCAGTGCAAAGTGGTGCAATTTTTTATCCTACATCAGCATGTATGAGATATATACCTACAAGTATAGTGTCAGAATTTGATTTTAGTCATTTAAGTGTGCATTTCATTGTGGTCTTAATTTGCATTTCCCTGATGTTAATGTTAAGTACTTTTTCATGCTTGTTGGTTATTTGATGACACGTCCAAATACATTTCTTCTTTTCTTCATGAGTTGTAAGCCTTCTTTATATGCTCTTAATATAAGTCCATTAATTAGATGGCCTGGCCTCCAGGCCTCCAATTTCTTTGTATTCTCTTAACAGTGGCTCTCAAAACAAACTTTTAATTTTCATTAAGTCAGTTTTACCAAAGTCTTTTATTGTTGTTTTTGAGACAGACTATCACTATGCAGCCCAGGTTGATCTTGACCTTGGAATCCTCCTATCTCAGCCTTCTGAGTGCTGAGATTGCCACATGTGCCACCGTGGTCCAATTTGCCAAGTTCCTTCTTTTTCTTCTCTTTCTTTCTTTTCTTTCTTTCTTTCTTTCTTTCTTTCTTTCTTTCTTTCTTTCTTTCTTTCTTTCTTCCTTCCTTCCTTTCTTCTTTCTTTCTTTCTTTCTTTCTTTCTTTCTTTCTTTCTTTCTTTCTCCTTCCTTCCTTCCTCCTTCCTCCTTCCTCCTTCCTGCCTCCTTCCTTCCCTTTCTTTCTTTTTTCTTTCTTTCCTTCTGTCTTTCTTTCCTTTCCCTGAGACAGGGTCACTCACTATGTAGACCAGGTTGGCCTGGGACTCACAGAGAGCTGCCTGCTTCTGCCTCCCAAAGTTCTTTTCTTTATTTTAATTAATAATTTATTTATTTATTTATTTATTAGTCTATATGTATGTTTTTCTGCTTGTATGCAAGTGCACCATGTGTGTACAAACCTGTGGAGGCCAGAAGAGGGTGTCAGATCCCTTGGACCTGGAGCTATGGACAGCTGTTAGCCTCCACGTGGGGTCCTGGGAACTGAACCCAGTCATCTACAAGAGCAGCCAGTGCTCTTAACCACTCGCTATCTTTCTATCTCTCTAGGTACAAGTTTCTTTTATTCTTTTTTTTAAAATTCTGTGTACATGCCTGATTGCCATGTGTACGCAGGTACCTGAGGAGACCAGAAGAGGGCATTAGATTCCCTGGAGCTGGAGTTTCAAGCAGTTGTGAGCCACATGACATGGATGCTGGGAATCAAACTTGAGTTCTCTGGAAGAGCAGGAATCCATCTCTCTAGCCCCATGCCCTAAGTTCTTTCTTTAAAGAAATTGTTAGTGCATGTTGTGACCAGCCTGAGAAATCTTTGTTGACCAATTTCTGTTTATTTTTTCCCTAGAATATTTATAGTTATAGCACTTAAGTCAATGATCTCTTTTGAATGGATATTATATACATTATAAGAATCAATGCTCATTTTCCTCAAATGGAGATCCAGTTGTTCCAGCACTATTTGTTGATAAGATGGTCCTTTCCCCCATTTCATTACCTTAGCATCTTTACAGAAATCAATTGTGCATAGATTAGGGGTACCTCTGTATCTAGATTCTATTTTCTGTTCAATGGACTTACCAATATCAAATTTTCACAGTTACTATAATTATACTAAGCATTGACATTAAAATAGTGTTAGTCCTCTGTCTTTTATGACCCTCCCATCCCACCCCCACAATTGTCTTGGCTATTCCAGATCCTTACACTTGGCACATACATTTAGAGTTAGATGATCAAATCCTACTAAAGAGTTGCAGCTATTTTTATTAGAATTAAATTGAAACCATAGAGAAACTGGGGTAGAGCTGACTTCACAGTTCTACTAATGCCTCTCAAACCATGATGATAGTCTATCTTTTTATACATTTGGTCCTCTTTAATTCTTTAAAGGGGTATACTTTGTTTTTCATTTTATAGTTCTGCACATATTTTGTTAAAAATCTCATAGTGGTTAATAGTCTTTTTGCTACTGTAAATGTTACTTCTAAATTTCATACTGGATTACTTTCTGCAGAAGAAAGTCTGTTGAATTCAGTCTAATTCTAGCAGCTTCCTAGAGTGTCTACATCTCCTCTTTAGTGATCATAGTTTGAAAATTCAGAGAGTTTTACTCCAACCTCTCCAATCTTTATGCCACATATGATATATTTTTCATATTACATACTTATATATTGATTGTTTGCCTCATTACATTGCATATTACCTCCAGTACAATCAGTAGAAGTGGAAAGAATAGACATTGTTTGCTTTTTTCCTGATCTCAGAGGGAAAGTGTTCAGATTTTCACCATTAAGTGTGATGAGAAATACAGATTTTTCTAAAGATGTCCTTTATGGAAGAGGTCCCCTTTTATTTCCATATTGCTGAGATATTTTCTGTTTTACTCTTTGTCAAACCCTTTTTCTCTTTGAGATGATTGGATGCTTTTAAAAATACTTTGTTATCAGGATAAATTACATTCATTATTTTCTTACTTTTATTTAATTTTGGTTTAATTTGTTCTTATTCTTTTAAAAAGAAACCTTAAGTATCATGTAAGCTTAATGTTTTCATTATCATTTAGTTAAACTATTCTCTAATTCAACTTAGCTTCATGGGTTACTTAGAAATCACTTGTTATTTCTAAATACTCGGGGATTTTTCCAGATACAGTTTTCCTTCATTTCTAATTAAATTTTATTGTGGTCAGAGAATATGTTCTGTATGATTTCAGTCCTTTCAGGTTTATTGAGACCAACTTTATGGTTCTGCAGAGAGTGTTCCATGTGTACTTAGAGGCAGTGTGTATTTTGCTGTGGCCATGTCAACGTTGCATCTATTAGCGACAATGAAGTCAGTGGCTTGATAGTGGCTCAAATTTTCTCTAGCTTACTGATTATCCTTTGGCGTATTCTGTCAGTTACTAAGACAGGAATGATGAAGTGTCCAAATATTTTTTTTTCTAAACTAAACTTGTAGTTTAGTCATGTTTTGTTTCACAGTCTTTGAAGTTCTGTCACTAGGCACAGAAACACAGGTCTATTTGATAAACATATCTTTTGTATCATTATCTCTGTTAATACTTGTCCTGCAGTTTGTTGTCTGACGTTAACAAAGCTCTGCTAGCTCTGCTTATTGCTTATATATTTTTTCATGCACTTACTTTTTGTCCTTAATGTGTGTTTCTTATGAAAAGCATATGACTAGCTTTAGCTTTATTACTCAGCATGACAATGCCTTTGATCTAGAGCATGTAGGCCATTTACATGCCACTGTTCCTATGGTCGGGCTTCAGTGTCTTGCTGTTTGTCTTTATCCCATCTGCTCTCTGTTCTTTTCCCCCATTTTTTCTTGTCCTGTTTTGGATAGTTCCTCCCATTTTATCTCTACCTAATATAACCGTCTGCGCCGGAGAGCTTTAGTGTCAACTTGACACACCTGGGTTGAGGGAGCCTCAACTGGGGAATTGCCTTCATTGGACTGGCCTGTGGCCATGTTCAAGGGGCACCTTCTTGACTATTGAGTGATGTGGGAGGGCCCAGCCCACTGTGGGTGGTGCTTTTGGATAGTTCCTCCCATTTTATCTCTACCTAATATAACCGTCTGCGCCGGAGAGCTTTAGTGTCAACTTGACACACCTGGGTTGAGGGAGCCTCAACTGGGGAATTGCCTTCATTGGACTGGCCTGTGGCCATGTTCAAGGGGCACCTTCTTGACTATTGAGTGATGTGGGAGGGCCCAGCCCACTGTGGGTGGTGCCACCCCTGGGTAGATGGGCCTGTGTTGCATAAGAAAGCAGGCTGAGCAGGGGCCACGGGAGCAAGCCAGTAAGCAGCGTTCCCTCATGGCCTGTGCTCCAGCTCCTGCTTCCAGGTTCCTGCCCTGAGTTCCTACCTTGGGCTCCTTGATGAACTGTGACCTGGGAGAAAATAAGCTAAATAAACCCTTTCCTCCCCAAGTTGGTATTGGTCAGAGTATTTTGTCACAGCAATGAATAAACAAACTAGGATACCGTCCTGCTAGTTATTCCTCAGCATTTTTGAGTGGTCATTGTAACAGCCCCTAGTGTATCTTTCTGTAATGTTAGACCTATTTACGTGCAAAGACTTTAAGAACATGTCTGTTGTCCTCATTCAACTTTGTGCTGTTTCATGCATTTTGTTTCCACTTGTTCTAATCCTACCGAGTACCTATCATTTTTGTTTTAAACAGCGAAGTGTAACCCACAGGTAACATTGTACTCAATGGAAACCAGACAAAGACACTCTTTTGCCACATGTATTCAACAGATGGAAGTTCTAGACAGGAGATAGATAGTTCTAGGCAGTTCTAACCACAAAAATGAATTAAAGGATATATAAATGGAAAGTAGACAGGGCTGGAGAGATGGCTCAGTGGTTAAGAGCACTGACTGCTCTTGCAGAGGACCTGGGCTTGGTTCCTAACACCAACATGGTAGATAACAATCATGTGAAACACCAGTTCCAGGACACCCTCTTCTGATCTCTGCAGGCATTGCATGACACAGGTGCACTTACATACATGTAGACAATATGCTCATACACATAAAAATTAAAATAATAAAATATTGAAAAATAAATGGAAAGTTGAAAGTCAAGCTTTCTGTTTATAGATGACATAATCTTATTTGCTAAAGATTCCACAAAATGCTGTTAGGGCTAATAAATGAATTCAGCCAAGTTATAGGATACAGAATCAAAAAATTTGTGTTTTATATGCTAACAATGAATACTGTATGAAGTGAATATTTCCATTTACTCTAAAATCAAACAGGATAGAATACATAAAAATACATTTAACTGAGAAATCAAATAATTTACACACAGGAAACAACAAAACATTGGTGAAAGAAATGGAAGAAAACACAAATAAACGCAAAGCCATTTTTTTTCCCATGCATTTGAAGACAATGTTGTTAAAATGACAATATGATTCAAAGTCACCTACAAGTTTAATGCAACTGTGTTAAAATTCCAAACCAGCATTTTTTCAGAAATAGAAAATAAACCACAAAAGCAAACCCCAAACCTAAAACTTTTATGGAATCTCAAAGGACCACTATCAGCCAAAACAACTTTCTCTAAATTTTGGAAAAGTCACAATTCCCAGATCAAAATTACTGTAACATTATGGTGACCAAAACAGTATAAGACAAATACAGCAAAGGGCAGATGCATAGAGCAGTGGCCCAGAATACAGAGGTCATACTCTCAAATACACAGTTACTTGACTTGAAAATTCTAAATTACACTTATTTGTGTGTATATGTGGGAGCTCATGTGCCATGGTGCACATGTGGAGGTCTCCTTCAACCATGTGGGTCCTGGGAATTAACTCAGGTCATCAGGCTTTATGGTAAGCACCTTTACCTACTGAGCCATCGCACTGGCTCCTAGTTGGCTTTTAATAAGAGTGTTGAAACTATTCAAAAGGGGGAAGGGTGGCATTTTAGCACTTCAATTAATTTTTCAATTGTTATATAGTCACTGTATGAAGTGATGGTTTTCGTAACACTTTTGATTAACTATGTCACCCATGTTTATCATATCCACTCCCCATCACCGTCAAGGATGGTCTTTTCAACAAATGGAGGTGAGAAACTTGGGTATCTATGTGCAAAGAATAAAGTCAAAGGCTTACCTTTCATCACACACAAAAGATAACTAAAAGTAGACCAAAGACCTAAACATCAGAACTGAAACTACAGAATAAGAAACCACAGGGAGATAGACATGGTGGTGCAAGTCTGTAATCCTGACCTTGGGAAGTGGAGGGAGGAGGCTCTGGGTTCAGTATCAACCTTGACTGCACAGCAAGTTTGAGACTGGGAGGCCAGTCTGGGCTACATGAGACCCTGTTTCAAACACCAAACAACACCTCAGGAGATAGATGTTGGCATCACAACAACACCTCAGGAGATAGATGTTGGCATCACAATTTTCAGTGATGAGATAGATGTTGGCATCACAATTTTCAGTGATTTTTTTTTTTTTAGATAGGACCTAAAATACTGAACAACAAAAGAAAAAAGGAAGATAAAAATGTTAAATTTTGGGTTCAGTATCAACCTTGACTGCACAGCAAGTTTGAGACTGGGAGGCCAGTCTGGGCTACATGAGACCCTGTTTCAAACACCAAACAACACCTCAGGAGATAGATGTTGGCATCACAATTTTCAGTGATTTTTTTTTTTTTAGATAGGACCTAAAATACTGAACAACAAAAGAAAAAAGGAAGATAAAAATGTTAAATTTTGTGCTTTAAGTAAAGGCTCTTATCAATGCAGCCCAAAGACAGTATACAACCTGAAAAAAAAATTTGTAAACCACATATTTGACATGGGATTAAAATTAATCAAATTGACCCTCTAGTCCTAACTTCCAATTTATATAAAAGATGGGACAGAGGAACAGGTTAAACATTAATATGACTAAACAAGCAGACAAACACAGACCATACGACATTCTAAAAGATAAATAGTTGGGTAAGGGTATAGTAGAAGATTGAAAAATGTCTGAAAAGACAGCAAAAAGCAACATTTGAACCTTGACTAGATTCTGGATTATGGTTGGGAGGGGACAGATTTAAGACATTCTTGAAATAACTTGGAAAATATGTGTCTAAAAGTGTGATAACAGTTTTGTGATGATTTAGGAAAACATATTTATGCTTATAAGAGATGAACACTCATGTAGTTAAGGACAAAGGGCTGGTGTCCGAGATTGAACTTTTAAAAGGTTTCTTCCATGGTGGGCAAGAAGGTTCAGTGGGTAAAGGTACATGTGCCAAGCTTGACAACTTGAGTTTCATCCTCAGGACTCATAAGGTTGAAGAACAGAACTGACTCCCATAAGCTGTCCTCTGACCTCCACATGTGCATCATAGCAGTGTGCCCTCCTCTAAAAATAAATAAGTGTAATAAGAAAATGTAAAGTACCTAGGATTTGAAAAACAAATAAAAGGTTCTTCCAGAGAGGTGAGAGGCAGAGAAAGAGAGAGAAAGAGAGAGAGAGAGAGAGAGAGAGAGAGAGGTAATAATGCCAACAATTATCCAATTTCAGCAGAAGCTATGTGCTATTCTTTCCTCTTTTTATAGATTTGAAACCTTTCTAAATACAAAACTTGGACTAAAGAAGGCCATGGATCACATAAACCATACAGATTTAACTGTAACTTTATGAGATTAACACTGGAAAAAGAGCTGTAGATAGCGGACCCTGTGGAATGAGTGTAGAACTGCTCAGACTGTTCTGCATAGCTTCTTGTTCCCCAGCCATCCCTGCGGGTCTGCAGTGCCTCCAAGGCTGTGTATGATGTCTCCTGTAGTTATGTAATAGGCCTGCCAGAACATGATTGTGTCTCACTGGGAGACAGTTAGGAGGGAACCCAAAATCTTCGTGAAGTAGACGAAAAGGGGAATCATACTGCACGTATATTTACCAGTATAATTGATAAAATTACCTCTATGATATTGTTACTGTCACTTTTTTAGTACATGGAAGTATAATGATTTGGTTAGAAGTCAACTGTAGCCTCAAAAGCAACCCAAGGGTCCACACACCTGGGCTGATGGCTGCAGCGGGTGGAGGTGGAAGAGGCCGGCCTTCTTTAACAGCTAAAGTGCACTGCTTTGCTGCTTGAATTGCATTGATGAAGTCCTCGTGCTGTTGTCTCCAGTTCGATTTCCTCACAGGCAGAGACTGGAAAAAACAAAGTGGACATACACTACCCTATACTAGATGCTACTCAGTTACTTTTTTTTTAATAGATAGAATTTGAATTTGTAGCAAATGGGATTGTGAAAACTGAGGAGAATTCTTTTTCTCCAAAGGAACTATTTTAAAAGGTTTGGAAACTACAACTGTGAAAATTTCAAGTCATAATATTGAGAAAAAACACAAAATAAAAATCAGAGAATCAAATCATTAAAAGTTTAGACAAATGCAAGATTAAAGGTGACTTTCTTATACATTTTAAATGACTTTATTTTTATTTATTTATTTATTGTATTTTTTGAGTAAAGAAGGCCATGGATCACATAAACTGTATAGCTTTCATTGTTACTTTATGAGACTAACACTGGAAAAAGTTTACATGTATCACAGCAATGTAGAAGCCAGAGGACAACCTGAGAAAGTTGGTTCTCTCCTTCCACCATGTAGGTCCCTGGGAATTAAACTCAGGTCGTCAGGCTTGGGGGCAGGTGCCTTTACCCACTGAGCCATCTCACCAGTCCAAAGTTAACTTTCTTACTGGTACAGTGCCAAACACCTGTAATCCTAGTACTGGGGAAGCTGAGGCAGGAGGACCATGAGCTTGAGGACAGTTGGGATACATAGTCAGCTCAAGGCTAGCCAGAGTATATAGTGAAACCCTATCTCAAAAACAGAAAAAGAAAAAAGTAACTTCCTTCCCAAGTTAATTTCTAGATTTAAAGTCACTTTAATGAAAATATAAACAGAATTCTTTTGCCACATCTGGAAAGTATCTGAAATTTATTTGGAAATCTAAGTAAGATTATACAGAAAGCAGTAAAGGTGGATTAAATTTAAATGACATTAAACTGCCTTATCAAGCAAAAAATGAAATTAGAGAGCCAAGAAATGGGCTTACATGGACTTAGTATAATGGGGTGAAATAAAGAAGAAGACCATACCTTGAGCTGAAGAGCCTTACTCAAGGAGGGAATATCTGTTCCCTGCAATCTTTGCTTTAAGGAACTGAAAGTCTTGCGCCTTTTGTTGAAGAGTTTTCTACATATTGGTCCATGTCTTTCCTAGACAAGGAAGGGTGAGGATTACATCTTGAAAATGTACACAATCACACAGTTTTTATGACTCAGTGCTTAGCCCCCACAGAAGTGACTGGAAAATCTGCAGAACTTAGTCCATTCTCTAACTTTAGACCATAGAAGAACAAATCTATTGACTATCCTCAACCACGTTACACATAGTTCAATGCTGTATGTAGGCAAAGACAATAAAAGCCCTTTAGAGCTGTGGATCCTTTAAGAGATGAGGACTAAGCTGGCTGTGGTGGTGTGGGCTTGTGATTTCAGGACTGCAGAGGTAAGGCTGGAAGATTGTGAGTGCAGAGTCAGCCTGGGCTGCATAATGACACCCTGTCTCAAAACCAAACCAAATCAAACCAAACCAAAACAACAAAAAGATATGAGTCCTTAGTGGGAGGCTTTTAGAACATTGGAAACTAGATGGAACAATGGCACCAGGGCCTCTTCTTTCTCACGATCTTTTGCTTACTAGCTATGGGGAGAAAGGTTTTTCTCCTTCACATGTTTTCTCTGCCACAACATACATTTATCCACAGGACCAAAGTGACAGGGCCAAATGACCATGAACTGGAACTTCCAAAACTATGAGACAAAAGAGGTCTTTTTTGTTTATAATGTGATTATCTCAGGAATTTTGTCTATGCTGTAGATGCTGGCTAGTAGTTTTTAAAAAATATTCAACATTTCTGACACAAAAACTGGGAAATACTCAGGGCTCTGCTTGGGTATCACTTGATAAAGTTGGTGTGGCTACTTGTGGTGGCTCACATCTTTAATCCCAGTACTTGGAAAGCAGAGGCAGGAAGATACCTGTGAGATTGAGGCCAGCCTGGTATACATAAATTCTAGTCCAGCTGGGACTACTGGGAGACTCTGTCTCAACATAGCCCCCCACCCAAACCCATGAAGTTGGTGTGGTAGTTTGAATGAGAACTGTCCCCAATAGGCTTGAGTATTTGAACACCTGGTCCTCAGTTGGTGGTGCTTCTTTGGAAGCCTTGCTGGAGAAAGTACATCACTGGGGCAGGCTTTGAGGGTTTATAGCCTGGCTTTATTTCCTGTTTGCTCACTCTGCTTTCTCTGTGCAGAAAAAGCATGATCAGCCACCTTCTTGCCCTTGCCTCTACACCCTCCCCATCATGATGAACTCTATCCCTCTAGAACTGTAAGCCAAAATCCTTTCTTCCTTAAGTTGCTTTTGTTCAGGGTACTTTATCACAGCAACAGAAAAGTAACCGAGGCAGCTGACTACTGTGTCGCTATGGCATTCCATGAACAACTTTGTCCTCTTCCTTGGTAGATACATACACATCATAGCTACCATTTACACAATTGCTTTGTCTAGACTCAACAAAACACAAGATCTATAAAAATCAATGCACCTTCCTGAAAACAAGTTATCCATGTTAAATCACAGGAGAGATACCAGATCTCTTGATCAAATGTTCTGAACAGCTTAGAGCTAGGCTTAGCAGGTGAAAGTCAGAGAATGGGAAACATACTTGACATTTAGTGATCTCTCTTTTCATGAGAACAGCTCCCTGGCAAAGTTAATAGTGAGCTGGTGGGTTACTGGGCTACAACAGGCCCTCATGAGCTTTCCTAATAGTATCAGAGCTTTAATCACAGTTTAACTAGAATAGCACACACACACACACACACACACACACACACACACAATTTTAAATAATTTCATTATTTGCAATGAGATAAGCATGTTGTTTATAGCATTTTTATATGTAAAACATGCATACACACATGTATACACTATCTTGGGTTCAATGCCAGCCTGGTCTATATAGAGAGTTCCAGGCCAGCTGGGGCTACAGGGAGACTGTGTGTCAAAAAGAGCAAAATAATAAAAATAAAATAATAATAATAATAATAGTAATAAACCTACAATCTCATTTTGGAGTCCGCAAGTGTTGTTAGGCTTACACTTCAAATCTTCTAAGTTTAATGGAACTTCATATGATCTGAAATGTTCCAATGATTGCAATATCAATTTATAGTTTCTTTTTTAAAAGTCATCTTTCTTAGGAATCTCTTTACAGTACTGGGGTCTACCATCTGTTTAATCCCCTAAATTTGAAACAATCCAAACTTTTGTTCAACTTTAAAGCCTGGGAACTTGACATGCAGTTAGTTTGACTCTGGACAATTAGATCTTGGAACAGGCTTGTATCCATGCATTATTTTGTTCAAATGGTCTAAAACCCCCTTGAAATCAGAGGGTTCTGTATACGTGGCAAAGCAGAAAACAGGAAAGTTAGAGGACTTGTCAGAATTAGCGACAAATTTGCGGCTACAAGCCAAGTTTCCAGATGCTTGAAACCCAATGCTCATTCCTCTCTACTAGCTAATTTCCCTGGTGTTTTGGCCTTGAAATTTGAATTTTTGATGCTTAAGAAAAGGCGGAAGAGCTAAAACCTCTCAAGGGAGAATTGCCTGTGCCAAAACCATCCCATCGAGCATGATTTCAGGAGGATGGTCATTAATAGGGTCACTTTTGAACGTGGCAGCATCAGTCCCTTGGTGTCCTCCGGGCCTGGCAGCCACAGGTTCTGTACTTCTCTCCCTCACTTCCCCTCCACATCTGTCTTTAATCTTGGCACCACTGCCTCGTCACTGACTTGACAGTTCATTTAACTCCAATGAAACACATCTACAAAATGTCTATGTTTACCAGAACATCTGCTGCAAAGCATCTTCCACAGACTTCACAGGGAAATAACTTCTCATTGCCATCTGCATGAGATTCAAGAGCACATTATGTTAAGTTTCATGGAATTGCCTGGCAGAGTAAAGTGACTGCAGGTGACCTCAGTTGCCTGACATCCTCAGTGTCCCTTCCCCACCAACTGCTTCCTCATCTTGGGAAGATCCTTTGCAAATTCATGGGTTTTCCTTTTCTAATATAAACTTCTCATCTCACCAGAGTAAATTCCATAACCTCCAGGCAGCCAGTGTAATGATTTTAGTAGGTAAATGAAGTGCTTGAGAATTATGCATTAAATATAAGTACAAAGTTAATACTTTGACATAAGTCACCGATGAGCCAATGGCAACATCTTTGGGATTCCTCTTAGGCCTGCTTTTGGTGCTTGCTATGTAACCAATGCCTCACACACCTATACACCACACACACAGACATACACACACACACACATACACTGTACATTTTTAAAAGAAGAAAAAGTGCTCAGTAAGCACTGCTTGAAGTTACAAGTCAAAAATTGGGTTTTGGGGCTAGAGAGTTGGCTTGGCAGTTAAGAACCACTCCTGCTCTTGTAAAAGACCCAGGTTCAGTTCTTAGCACCCACATGGCAGCTAACAACTGTCTGTAACTCCAGTTCCAGGGGATCTGATGCTCTCTTCTGGTCTCCACAGGCACAGCATGCACGTGGTGCACTTATACACATGCAGGCAAAACAATCATGCACATAAATTTAAAATGAAAAACAATTGGGTCTCTACCTGAGGACCACAAATAATATGGATTATTTAATCCATATTAAATATTGGCTGTCTGTAACTGTTCAGAAATACTGAAAGAAACTCACACACAGGTCCACTGAAAAAGGACAGAAAATGGGAAGATAAACTACTAAGAGATAAGTTACTCTAACTTAGAGAAAAGCAAAGTACCATGGACTTTTAACAGTATCAACTTTTGTTACTTTCTTTTGGTTCATCTAGATTTGAGTATGTAAGGGTTAAAAAAAATTTCAGGTCTGAGTATAGGGATTTTATATTGGAATAACTGAAGTTTTTTTCCTCCACAGGTAAGGGGAGCAGTCAGGGGCTGAGGTTGTCTTGAGAACCTCAGCAGAACTGTGGACAACTCAGACAAAAGCGAAGATGGACAGGAAGTCACTTAAAAACTGAGGTGGTGATGAGGAGGAAATGTGGAGAGAGAGAGAGAGAGAGAGAGAGAGAGAGAGAGAGAGAGTGAATATTTGGGGACCTCACTAAATTTACAAGCAAAATGCCTGAGGAGACAGCGAGGCTGTGGATAGAGTAGGGAGTTTGAAAAGAAAGGCCATCTTAGGAAGAAAAATGACCTCAGCTTTGGAAATACTGAGTTTAAATAGAGTCGTTCAGCCAGCAGGATAGAAATGAGGAAGGTCAGGGTCAGGGACACAGATGTAGGTTTTGAGGAATGAAGTAAAGCGTGATACTGCCAGGGAAGCAGTCATGGAAAGAGCAGAACAGAGAGGATCCTTAGGGAAACTTGCATTTAAGGCCAAGAAAATGATGGTGGTGAGCCAGGAGAAGCAGAAAAGAACAGGGTCATGGAAACCAAGTGGGAAAAAATTTGAAAGAGGAAGGCCTTCTTAACAGGAAGCAGATGGCAGGCCATACAGACGTTGTTGATTTAAACAATTTCTTCTCACGTCTGCTAATTGCTATTGTATTTTCAGCACAGGTCACCCATCGGCCCACAGGAATATTTCCCTCCCTCCTGTCCTTTTGGCTCCCAGACTATAAAACTGGATCTTAAAAATAAGATTTTCAGCAAAGTTGCCCCAACTTTCCATATACTTACTTGGTATTAAACACTACTCCTTCTGATTACAAAGGTGCTTTTCTCAAACATTACTGAAGGTAATGATTTTATTAATATTATGTCATAATGATATGGTTTTCTTCTTTTCTCTAAATGCCTTTTTTGTGTTATTTCATGTGCTCCTCACAGTAACCTTGTGAGACAAGATTAGTGCTGTTTTAACAGATGAGAAAATGAGTTAAGAATGTCTCTCAGACCACAGATGGAGGCTACTAACCCTGAGACTTGAACCAGAGTCTCTGTAAAGATTAAGATTAAATTCTACCATAGATTTATATATCCAGGTTAATCTGCAAAGCATCTGGAACCCTCTAGAGTATCAATGACCTTTGGTTTGTACCACTGAGTTCAAGGAATTTAAAGTAATAGATATGATTCAATTAAAAAGTTGGCTATGGATGGACCACCCCATTCTGAACTACATTCAATTTGGAAGCTTGTCTATAAGGAACATCTGTCTGAACAGCTGAATCATACATGGAGTTCAAGGTCCAGAGTGTTGGTCACTCTATGGTGAGACCCATAGGAGATGTGATTGCTACAATCTTCTTAAGACTTATTTTTATTTTTAGTTATGTTTATATATGTTTGAGTATATGCTGTGTATGTGCAGGAGCCCTCGGAGCCCAGGAGAGGGCCTTGGATATTCTGGAACTGGTATTGTAGACAGTTGTGAGCCTGTCATGGGTGCTGGGAACTGAATTCTGGTCTTCTGGTTAAAAGCCAGTGCTCTTAACTACTGAGCCATCTCTCTAGGCCTGAAAGCTACAATTTTAAAAGAACCCTTTGAGACAACCAAATGCACTTCAATGGGGAGATGCCTAAATGAACTGTGGTGTATTCAGGAGGCAGAGGCAGGTGGATCTCCGCAAATTCGAGGCCAGCCTGGTCTACAGGGAGACCCTGTCTCAAAAAGACAAAAAAAAAAAAACAAGAAACAAATTGGCATATGCCTTCAATCCCAGCACTCCAAAGGCAGAGGCAGAGGCAGGCAGATCTTTGTGAGTTCAAGGCGAGCCTGGTCTACATAGTAAAAAATACTGTTGATCCATAAAAATACCTAGAAGGAGCTCAATGCTGCATGAAATAAAGCCACTTTCAGAAAGTGACACACTACATGATTTCACTTGTATAACATTCTCAAAATGGTAAAATGACAGAGATGGAAAACATTATTTTTGAGGTGTAGTCATGGTTGGTGGGTGAGGAAGTTGGTGGCGAGCAATCTTTGTGTGATGGAGTAGATCTGAGTCTTCATTGTTGGTGGTGGCTATGCATGTTGTAAGATGGCAGAGAGCTGTGAGCACATTCTGTTACCAATGACATCCACTAGTTTTGACATACTACAGTTACATCAGAAGCAACTTGGAAAACTGGGTTAAGGGTGCAAGGGATCTCTTTGCTATATTGCTTTTTATTAAACTATATATGATTGTTGTCAAAATGAAACATTTAAAAATATAGAGGAGTGAGCGAACTGCAGGCTGTGAGCCACATCTGGAACTGCTGAAAACAGTTTTTTTGGGAATGGACCATGCTCATTTGTTTACATAGTGTATATTGTTGCTTTCACAGTGCAAGCAGAGTTGTGTAGTTTCAGCAGAAGAAACATGACCTGCAAAAGCGAAAAAGCATGCCATGTGGCCTTTTTCAGAAATGGGCTGCTGACTGAACAGGAACACAGCAATTAAAAATGATTTGTGGAGCTGGGTGTAATGATTCACTCGTGTGATGCTAGCACTTGGGTGGCAGAGGCAGGACTGCCTCTAGCTCAAGGCCACCATGGGCTACAGATTGAGATTTTGTCTAAAAAACAAAAGAAAATAAAAGAAAAATAAACCAACCAACTAATCGGCCAACAAACAAGTACAAAAGGATTTGTGGGAGAATAATACAGAAAAAATTTAATTGATTTACTTATTTACAAAAAGAATGGGAAGACACACACCTTAACTACACCTGAGTTGTAAAAATAAAGGTGACTACATTCTTTAGCTTCTGCATTTTCATTTTCTTTTACAAAAATTACGCATTATTTTAAAAATTAGTGATTTTTATAAGATCAAAAAAGAAAAAAGAACCTATTCAGGCTAGTGTTGTGGCTCTGGTAGAATTCCTGCTTGAACAATACGCAGAAGGCCCTAGGTTCTTTAACACCTTAAGAGAGGTAGAAATAGGGGCTGGAGAGATGAGATGGCTCAGCAGTTAAAAGCATGCATGACTGCTCTTGCAGAGGGCCCAGGTTCAAGTCCCAATACCCACGTGGTGGCTAACAACCATCCATAACTCCAGTCCCAGGGGATCTGGTGCCCTCTTCTGACCTCCATGGGCATTGCACAACACAGGTGCACGGTAATACATTCATACACATAAAATAAAAATTTTTTTTAAAGATATAAACTTGATTGAAAATACTCTTTAACAATGCCAACTCCTATTTTTTTCCTCTCTATTTAGAATCATACTTGCCAGCCATTATGGTAGCTGTTAGTAAACAATGGTTTGTCATCTTAGAAATTTTTTAAAACAAGGAAAAGCCATCTGATAGAAGACTCAGCACATTTCAAAAATGAAAAGTATTCTAAAGATCTGCATTAAAAATTTTTATTAAAAGTATAGAAAGGGAGAATGAAATTTAAAAACAAATCTTGCTCTGATTAGACTTAATTTAGGGCCTTGTGTGCCAAGGTAAGTTTTCTTCTGAGCTGCAGCCCCAGCCCTTGGTTTTTAGACAGGTCTCACTATAGTCAGGCTGGCCATCCTCCTGCCTCCCTCCTTCTGACTCCTAAGTGTAATGTAAATAATGGCATGTGCCACTGTCCTCAGCCTTAGACATTCTCTTGAGCTGAAAGAATGCTTCTAGAGACATCTACAACAGAAGAAAAAGGAAGACATTCTCATTCAGATGTCAAGACAGTCAAGTGATTCTTAGGTTCTCTGAAGCCCAGACATGCAAATATTTATCCAAGTCAATATCTCCCATAGCCCTTTAGCAAGAGCTTCCACAATGGCTTCAAGTTATCTTCTTTCAGGAATGAGTCACGAGATAACAAAAGGAACGAAGACCATGAATTAGGACCACAGAAAAAACACTCAGCTAGTTTGCTTTTCCCACTATGAAGCTATAATAGAGACAAAGGGCATGGAGATGGAGAGCCACAAAGGAAGATAACACAACGTGGTAACTTAATGAGAATATACTTCCCCTTCCCAGGTAGGGGAGAACTAAGAGCTGTCTAGATTCACACACAGAACCTTAAGTCATAGGAACCCTGAAGCAGCACGCACTTCTGTAATTGGGGCAGGGTGAATGAGAGGAAGATTACGAAGGCACCAAGAGGAAAGTTGTTTGAACCCTGGTAGACACACATCCTCTCTCTAGGCATTTACGTGCCCTGCCCTTTAAATCAAACATGGATGCTAAAGCAAACCACTGTGAACATATGAAAAGCACTGAAAATACAAGCTGGAGAGCACTGGAGTGGCTCTCAACTGAGGTGCTGTGACGACAGCACAATGAAGGTTGCAGATATGGTACACAGTGCAACCCAAGTCACATACAAATGGCAGATACTGACTTAGAACAGTAGCACCAAAAGATACAACAAGAATAGTTTGAAAAGTTACAAAACAAGTCTAAAATTCAGTAGGCAGGGCCAGTGAGGTGGCTCGGTGGATAAAAGTGCTTGCAACAAAAGCTCAACAACCCAAGTTCAGGCCCTGGAACTGATGTAAAGTGGAAGGAGGGACCTCCACAAAGTTGTCACTTGACCCCTTCATGTGGCACCGATGGCCACAGCAATTTTTTTTTTTTTTTTCAATCCAGTAGGAAAATTCTTCATGACTCCTAACCTGGGGATGCCTCAAGCCTTTCTTCTTGCTGGGTTTTGGGTAATGACTGAACTCCCAAGTTTAAGCCATCCTTTTCTGAAATGTCTTACCCTATACGTACATAAGGAGTATATACACACTCCTTAACACTACTAGGGGCTGGTTTGGACAAAGGGTAAACAAGTTTCTAATATGCTGGGAGTGGTGGCACATGTTTGCAATCCCAGCACTAGAGGACAGAGGCAAGTGAATCTCTGAGTGTGATGTCAGCCTGATCTACATATCAAGTTCCAGGTCAGCCAGAGCTACACAGTGAGACCTTATCTGAAAAAATTTTCCTGTCCTCCAACTTTGCTCTAGTCAGAAGAATAAAACAGAAAGTCTTGTACACAGGTAGAGAACTAAACACCAGAGAATGAAAAATGCTGGGGAGGAGGGTATGCTATTTTTTTAAACACACGCTCAGTGCACAACATATAGGAAGGTGACGACCAAGCACCAACCTTGTGGAAGGCTTATCTGCAGTTAAGACTTCAAGGGAACAGTGAGTACCAAGGTCCTCTCACAAGTGGTGCTTACCACAGAGACAGCATCACCACTTATCTGTTTTGCCTCCAACCAAGCAGTTCTTGAAGGCAAAAGCCCTCTTATCTCTATTACCTAACATTTAGCATGGGGCTTATACGTTCAGTTTCCAACATTGTTTACAGATAAGTAAAATATTGGGTGTCTGAGTTCAGGTCTAGTGTGTGCAGAGGGACTAAAACAGAGTATTAGCAAACTTACTTGCTACTACGAAATTGTTCTCCAGAGTAAAGTTAGAATTTTTAAACGTAATCAGCTTAAATCACAGTATGATTCTCAAGACTTGTGGCTGAGTCACAGTCTCTTAATTGCAAAATGGATGAATTTGAATAGCACAGGGCAAAGTAACACCCAGTGCCCGTGACTCCCGTTGGCTGGGACAAACTTCTGTTGAGATTGTCAACATAATAAATGGTCCTTTCATTTAGAGTTTATATTCTCAGTATTCACATAAACAAACCATCAACTGACCCCTTGCTTCTGCAGGCTGGAATTTAAGTATACACTCAGTATCCTATTTCCACAATGACCAACTCTAGGGACATTTAACAATGTTTTTGTTTTTTATGACTCCAAAAGATACAATTGAGCTTTTAGTTAATAAAACTTAGCGGAACAAGATAACACCTACCAGCTATGGAAGATAGTAACAGATGAAGACATTGCTAAAAACTTAAGGCATCAAACACAGCTCACCTGTCTCAAACAGCTGTGCCTCGGCCATTTTACTCATTACTCTGAACCAACAGCAGTTACCACCACACTGGTCAGAGGCACATGAGCAAAGTCCACTATGAAGTCACAGTTTACCAAATAATGAAAAATTGAAAGGGAATCACTGCCTAAACCTTCAGTTTGTAGATGTTAAAACAGGAACATCTCATTGAAACCAGGAAAATTTTGAATATGTATTTTAATGAATTCTGAATGGTTCCAAACATTAAATAATGTTGAAAAAGACAAGCTTTCCAGTCGCAAATGCAGTAAATATTTCTGATTTTGAGCTAGGGGATTCATTAATGCCAAAATTTTCTTGATTACTCCAACTGTTGTTTCTTGAGTTTGCTGTTCCTGAATCCCAAAGGGGAGTCATCTGGTAATATAACAGGAAATAGGAATTCTGACAACTGTAATAATTCAGCTCTGCTGATGTCTGAAAGAGTCCTTTGTATACAACAAGGGAAAACTCAGCTTCTTCCCCGTGGAATCGTCTCAGGAGAACTCTTCTCACCGAACAGAATACACCACCGTTTCCAAACTGAGCTTAACCAGGCCACTTTTCTACATACAGCAAATTAAACCATGTAATTCCTGAAAAGGCGTGGAGCGGTTTCAAAGAAATATTTGAGAACATCTGCAAAAAACAGCTATGACAACCACACAAACAGATGAGCACACCAATTCCATTCAAGCTAAGAAGACATTTTCCTTTTATTGATCCAAACATTTTGGTTTCATGAAGTCATTTACTTCAGCAAATATAAGTTTATAATATTAAACTTAAAACATTACAGTATTTACAAGACAGCTGAGAAGAGAAGCTTGCTTGTAAAAAAATAATACAAACACTGTTTTTCTCTTCGTATCTGCCTGTAAGAATGGCAGGGACAAGTTTCCCTCTCTGAAGACGCTGGCTGATTACTGAACATAACGAAGACCGTCTAAAAGGGACTTGACTCCTTTCCCCATGTTCGCCTGCCTACAGCTTCAGGCCCTCCACATTCTTCTTCAGGTTCAGCAGCTCCTTTTCTTGTCTTCTTTTCTCCAGCTTGAATGCTAATTTGTTAGCTTTCTTCTCCACCCTCCGTTCCTGTATAAGGGCATCTTCAGGTTACTCACGTCTTTAATGGACAGACAGCTTACACCAAAGGAAACTGACACCTTCTCCCACCCGTTCTTTTGAACCCCACATTTGGAAGGTGCATTTTACCTTGCGCTCCTCCTTTATGGCTTGCTTTCTTGCTCTTTTATCTTCTCTGCTTTCGTTTTTACAGCGTGGCTGGGTTGACACCTTGGGGAGATCACTGCCATTGATCATTTGCATTCGCTCAACCTGCTTTGCTGTCAGTCCTTTCTTTGGTAAGACATCTAGGGGTATTCCTGTTTTAGAAGATAGGTGGATTTGTTTGGGCTGAAAAACAAAAACCAACAGCACTAGGGTTATTGTCCATTGCTATTAAAGTAGCTCACACACCACTGGTGCTGCTAACAGCACGACCAGGCACAAAGGGATGAGTTACTGTGAGAAAATGGTTATCTCCTTTTTTTTTAAGATTTATTTTTGTGTCTGTCTGAGTATAAACCATGTGTGTGTAGGTGCCAAGAGGCCAGGAGGCATCAGATCCCTTGGAACTGGAGTTAAAGGCACTGTGAGGCAACTGATGTGGGTACTCGGAACTGAACTCAGGTCCTCTGGAAGAACAAGATCAGCTCTTAACCACGGAGTCATCTTTCCAGCCCCTTCTCATCCAAGAAACCCCAGGACACATAGGCTTACCTTTGGTTCATATTTGATAAGCTGTGGATGGTTGTATAAATTTGAGTATGTACCTTAAAAAAGAAAATCGTGTGTCACTTAAGTAGTTTTAAGTTCAGTAAAAACATTACACAGTTCACACTATATTCCCAGCCTTGGTGGCTTCACAGTGTGAAAATAACACTAGAGTCTCTCTTAAAAATGTCCTGAAATTATTTGCAACTCAGTAATAGGAACATTACTCTTTCTAAAGCCTTCTCACAAATTTCCTAAAAGTTTATCTTCTACTAAAATCTACTTTTTCAGGATAAGTTTAAAATTACTTTCATACTTTTGGCAACAGGGAGGTCAATGAGACACTTACTGCAAATGGACTCGCAGTCCCACTTCTCTTTGGCTTCTTCAAGAACTACAGTAATAATCTCTTCCTGTTCAGACTCATCAAGTGCAGTCGCTGGCAAATCTTGATGCTCAAAAGGTTCAAGAGTGTTCAATTTTACACAACTTTGGGTGAGTTTTAAAAAATGAAAAGAAGATTAAAAAAGAAGCATTAGTATACTGCCTGTAACTAAGACAGCTATGGAGACAAGAGCACCTTTTCAGATCCTGTTCCCTACTTCCAGTGGGTTTTGGACATTCACTCTGCTGATAGGGCAGATCTAGCTCATCTTAGCAAGGCTATATATTAGACAAGAAGGCATATTTCCTAAGAAGATACTTCTTTAAAGCTTCGAAATGCACTACCCCTCCCCCCGCAATCTCTCCAAAATATGCACATATTTCACTCCGTGTGTGGCTCCTTTCCTGCTGTGGGAGCTGTATGGAATAGGATCTTCTAGGCAGACTTAAATACCTCATCAGCTTCTCTCAGATGAGAATCATGCTGATACAGACACTGAACTGATGAAATAATTCACTGGTCAGTTCTGCTAATCCAACTGGCGAGAAGCTTATCTATTATCCCTAACTATCCACTTTTGGAATACCCAGCATTTCAGAAAAATGAAGAAAACAGATCCTTTCAAGCTGGAGTAATTCTTCAGCCTGAGGCTAGAAATACCACATCACTCTCCAACTCCCAAGTCTCTTCATGTTTCTTATCTGAGCTCAAGTCAAGAGCAAGTTCTCTAACAATGGACTCTTGACTAGGTGGATCTTTCCGCACAAATCAGTTATTTTTGGAGGTAGGAAAACAAAGCAGCTGAACTAAGAGAAATGGCCATACTTCTCTGCTTTCTCCTTGTAGTAGTCATTCAAGACTTCCTGTAGCCGACTGCTGTCTACCTGAATGGAACCTTCCAATTCCACATTATCCAGAGCTCCAATTTCAACATCATCATACTGTTCATAAAACTTGAATACAAACAGAAAAAGATGTCATGAAAAACAAATGTACTAATTATTTATAGTATTTAATGTTATTTTTACATTCCTACTACGTAACATTTAAGCACTATTAAAAGATCACAACTACTGCTGGGCGTGGTGGCGCATGCCTTTAATGCCAGCACTCGGAAGGCAGAGGCAGGCGGATCTCTGTGAGTTCCAGGCCAGCCTGGTCTCCATGGTGAATCTAGGACAGCTGGGGCTACAGGGAGACCCTGTCTCAAAAAGACACACACACAAAAAAGATCACAACTACCAATAAGATACCGGCAGGGAGGGAGAACCAGTGACAATGGCATAGAAGACATTTAAAATTTGTCCAAGTATTTGCTTACACGTATGTATGTATGTATGTGCACCATGTGCATATCTGGTGCTTACAGAGACCAGAAGAGGGTGTCTGAGCCTCCAGACTTGGAGTTAAAGATGGTCATGAGCCACTATGTGGGTGCTAAGCACCGAACCTGGAGACTCTGCAAAAGCATCAAGTGCTCTTAACCACAGAGCCATCTCTTCAGCCACACTGGAGACATTTTAAGGGAGTATTTTCAAACTCACATTTAAAAGTAATTATTCTAGTGGCTGGAGAGATGGCACAGTGGTTAAGAGCACTGACAGCTCTTGCAGAGGACCTAGGTTTGATTCCCAGCACCCACATGGTAGCTAACAACTGTTCATAACTCCAGTTCCAGGGGATGTGATGCCTTCTTCTGACCTCTGTGAGCATTGCACAACATGGGTGCACCTACACACATGCAAGCAATACACTCAAACACATAAAAAAAAAAAAAGTAGTTATTCTACTCAGCTTGGGAGAAATAAAATAAAATATAGGCAGAATCTCAGAATATTCTGAAGACAACTTCAGATACCTCAGTAATGCAGCTACAAGGGCGTGTTATTGAACATAACCTATTCCTCATTCTTGGACAGTGCTTGTTATATTATTCAAATGCAGCTAACACTGTTAGGCTTTGTGTGAGTACTTGTATTTCCTGATGAGTGAGAGTTTTTGTAGTAACAGCTGGCCTCTCTTGACAGAAAAGAGGGTTAACACCTTGTGAGATAGTAGGAAAGTTAGAACTTGTTTAGTGAGTTCACTTTAAAAGAAAGCATTCCTTCATTCACTCAACATTTTTTAAAAGCTTCAAGTCCTACTATACACCAGACAGTACTTTAGGGGTTTAAATGCACGAGTGGACGAAGTACATGAGAATCTCTGCCCCCAGAGAACTCATATTCTAGTCCAAGACACACCCATACATAATGTACCTAATCAGCAGGCACATTAGAGATGGTGTCAGACAGTGGTAAATGCTACAGCACAGGATGCTGTGGGTGAGAATCTGCATGAACAATGCACAGAGGACTGTAAAACAGGAGTAGCTTGTCACAGACAATCAAATGTTGCATACTTCAGGGTTTAAGTATCTTATACTTTACTTCCTTTCTGCTCATTAGTGTTAGTTATGTCCCAAGAGGAACTGAAATGGAATTTTATTTACATTCAAGCCAATCCTTAGGAAAAAACAGCAAAACCTTGGAGATTATGGTCAGATGCAAAATCGAAACAGCAAACCTCAAAGAGAGAAGTCAGGATGTTTCATCTGTCAACTCTTGGGACCCATGACATATTCTTTTCAGAATCCAAATTAGGATGTGGTTATGCTCTGTCTTAATGAGATAGGTTGTTCTAACCCTAAAAGTCTTAGTTTTGGGTTCCAAACTCTCTTCACCAGGAGACCATATTAAAACATCCTTCCCTGAGGACCTCACCTTCTCAAACCGCTCATCATGAAGAGTTAGTTGTTCATTTCTCCGCATGACTGAAGAAGTCATAGAATACTCTGTGAAGCGGCTTTTGGTTTCCTCTTCCCAAAACAAGTGCTTTCTGATGGCTTCATGAGGGGAACCAGGGACAGACATGTCACCTCCATCTGACAGTGGCCCTGCGGAACCACAGTCATTGCTGCTCCCACTCCATTCCTCATCGTTCACATCTTCCCACTCACTGTCTTCACGCTCAGATTTTCTAAAGCCAACAAGTCTTAAATTATCCATCAGAACAATAAAAGAGAACAAAGAAACTTTCTACACAACCGGAGACTATCTCAGGAAGGACTCCTGAGGAAGCAGGACTAGAGCTGCTGCCTGACCAATCTGGCACAGTAGAAGAACAGCCAAGTGGCAATCAGGATTCTTGGACTTTAGCCCCATCTACTGATAGCATGTCTCAGATTTACTTATTTTCTGCTTTAAAATACAGAAGTCTCAGAATAAATGTTCTCAAGATTGTCTTCCTATTACAATGGGGTTACCCCCCCCCCACTAAGGCAGCACCCTACATACGGTATGTCCATTCCCTCTTCCTCTCCTGTTGGCTTATTGGCTTGAAGAATAAAGTCATCTTCAAGGAGATTATCTGGATCATCAAAGTCAAAATCATCATCAAGAGCTGCAACAATGTCAGGATCAAAATCCAGTCGAGGCCCTAAAAGGAAAAGAAAAACTGAGCAAGGTACATTGCTTTAATCCCAGCACACAGGAGGCAGAGGCAGGAGGATCAGGATCGGGAGTCCAAGGTTGTCCTCAGCCAGCCTAAGCTAAATGAGATCCTGCCTCAAACTAAACAAAGCATCCCCCTCCTCCCAGAAAGAAAGCACAATACATTCACTTCATATATGATATGCTATATCTTATTTATGTACTGCAGAGAACAATCAGAAACTTTTAAGTACAGTTTAGGTAGATGGAGTGAAAATAAAATCCATTCTTCTTCAATATTCACTGCTAAAAACATTTCCACTATGAAACTATGCTATTAAAACCTGTTGCTTTAAGAAAACTCAAGTTTTTAACGGCAGGAAGAAACCAGGTCTTAAATTCATATGTTTAGAAATAACTCAAATATCTGGAGACCTTTACATTTTCAGAATTTTGCACTATGGAATTCTAAACAATCCCAATCGTTTTCAAACTTTTAATTTGACATGGCCTCCAATAGCGTCTGCTACATAACCCTGCCTTAACTCTTCAACTGCATTTTTTATTAATCCCTTCCCTTCCTTCTGGTATGGTAAAATGTATACAATGTCTGATATTTACATTCTCTTGGTTTTGAAAGTCGTCAGTCTTCCGTCTGGGATATCTTTTTCCACCCTCCATGCAGCCCTCCCTCTTCCACCTGCCTTTAACTTAAGAAGTTAAGTGGGGGATGGGATGTTGCTCAGCAGTAGAGTCCTTGCCCAAGATATGTGAAGCCCTTGGTTCCATCTTCTGAACTCAAGTCTGACATTCTCTTGAAAGCCCTGCCTACTTCCTGAGGCTGGTCTTGCACCCCTTGTATTTATTCTCCTGTTCCACAATTCTAATTTCCCATTTAGTATCTCTCCAACTCACAAAAAAAATGCTCAGAAAGCCACAACCGGCCCAAAATGCAGAGTAAGAGACTGTGAAGTGTGTGTCCCTGTATAGGACTCTTATATTAAACCTCACCCACTCAAGGCTCGGGGACCATTGCAGAAGATGGGGCAGAAAGATTCTAAGAGCCAGGGGTGGTACATGATTGAAAGGAAATGGTTTTCCAGGCTTCTGGGAACTTGCTTATATGAACTAACAGTAACAGCAATGGTGGCAGCTTGCACAAGACCCGCCCAAACTCAATCCAGACAAAAACCCAGCATAAAACTGGGGAAATGGTTAAGAAGCCCAACCCTTAGCTGAGGAACTATCAGCAGCTGATCACTGCTGGGTGAGGGTGAGTTGGTCTTTTTTAAGGGAGTGATGCTAGATAGGCTGACCAGGGTCCAGTGGATGAATGCACACCTAGGGACATCTGGGGACAAAATTTGACTTGACAGGCCTTAACATACACATGAAATCTTGAATTTGGGGGTGGTGGTTATAGAGGAAAGGGTCTAATATGATTAAGGTATATGAAATGTACAAAAATTCAATAAAAATATATATCGAAAAAAATGCTCTCAGGTTAAGGATTATGCTTTCTTCTGGTTTAACCAAAGACCCTACTCCACACTGGTCACTCTGTAGAATTCACTAATGAAGGAATGTTACAAGGCCAAAGTGCTGGTCAATAATTAGGAAAACTTAAGAAAAAATACCAAATACTGCTTCTGTGGACCTTTGTGCTTGTTTGAAACTACAATGGTGGTAATGCAAATTTTCTTTAAAAACAATCTTTTCAACTTACCTTGAGATTATAAAATAGATTTCTACAAAACACATACTCTTGGGAAAAATTTTGGAACATTATTGTTCAAGTAGAATGATGAACCTCACTGTTACCTTGGTTAAGAGGGTACACAAATGTTAAAATTCCCTTATATTTATTTATTCATATTATTTATTTATCTCCATAAATCATTTTCCCACATTCTTCTCCAAAATGAGATCTCTAAAGACCAAAGAATTTGATATATAATACAAAATGCTGTTGGCCACATACATTCCCTCCTGGTCCTCTTATTTAAATTCTAGACACAGATCAATTGCTTCAACTTTTTATTATGGATAGAAATTCTGTATCATGTTTCTTTTTGAAAACACAAATTTACCAGATATAAAGTTAAAGAAGCTAAATTCACCTGAAACTGGAGCTGCTTTATTTAACAATCCAACATCTTCCTCAAACTCTGATGCAAATACAGATGAAGGCAACTTAATTCCAGTGCTCTTGAAAAAGAAATTACACAACTGTTAGGTTTATTTAGAAAATACTTCTCAACTACTATACTGGGTGAAAAAGAGTCCTCTCAAAATTCATGGCCACGTAAGTCTCTCAGGATGTGACCATATCTAAAATGAGGTCTGTTATGGTTTATTTCCCATGAATCACTGAAATTTACTCTCCATTATGAAATATTAAGAGAAAGATGGACCTTAACAGGTGATTAGAGCTCTGCTCTCATGAATGATTAAATCATTCATGTGATCAATGAATTAATGGTTGAAGAGTGGTGTGCTAGAAGCCAGTTGGATGGGTGTTTCCCATGTTCTCTGGGACAACCTGTGCTATTCTAGGTCTTCTGCCAACAGGCCACCACCATGTAAATTCCCTTGATCTTGAACATACAGAAAGCCGACAAAACTGTGACACTGTCATTAATAACAGAAAATGCACTAAGTCTTTGTATCTAACTAGTTAAGATGAGTTCACTACCTGGCTTGCCCTCACATAAAGGTGAGAAGACACTTAAGAGAATGGGTTTGAAGATGGAGATAGAACTCTAAAGGGACCACGCCTTCTGTAACCTGGTTTCAGACTTCTGGCATCCAGACCTGTAGAATAACTGTCTGTTATAAATTATTATTCAGTTTGTGGTAATTTGTTACCACAGTGTTAGGAAACCGTTCTTACCTCATCCTGGGATCTCTCATCTGGATGCTAGTGTACATCCATTATCACCCAAAGAATGATCCTTTTATAATAATTCACAGCACTTTCTGTCAAACACTATTTCACATAACCCCTAAACCCTGTGAGGTGTTACTGTGACTGTTTCAGTGAAAGAACAGAAACTCAAGACATTTAAATTTAAATGCTATACACCTGAGACCAGTCATTAAGAGGTTGCAGGATTCAAACTCAGGTCTTCTAACTCCACTTGCCTGAAGTTGCAGATCAAATGGCTCTTTTCCTCTTACACTACAGATAATATTCCAATGTCCAGTAATGTCACAGCCTCTTTGGATCAGCTGCCTTAAATTCAATGGTGGCCACAAAGCATCTCTTGGTCCCTATATTCCTCTGAACTCTTGTGCACACCAAGATTTCACTGCCATACTTTGGGTAACATCCCATTTCTAGGTAACCAAGTCACAGATTACTGCAAAGCTGCTGGGTTAGTCAATTCTTAATTTAATCTTCATCTAGGCCAGATGTGGCTTTCCTGCAGTTTTAACAAGTCACACTTTGCTCCTCTTTGGAGTACCATACCTTGGTGGTCAGCCCAGTTCCTTTTCTCCTCTAAGAAGTCCTTTTTAGAACTTTCCTTTGTCTGAAGTACTAGCTTTTCATTCTTTACACCATCAACTGACTTAATACCTGCACTCTCTGACTGGTCCTTCATCTTTAATTTCTTGTCCTTGACCAGTTAGTATGTGAAGTGAGGGTAACCAACTTGTATTATGTCTCTGCACGCCTGACTGTTTCACCTATTCTGCCCTCAGTCCAGTAACAGGAACAAAATCAAGATAGATGTTCTCACTGGGCCACAGACATTGTACTGTGAACTACCCACAGTGGCACAGGCCTAGATTTCCAACACTTGGGAGGATGAAGTAGGAGGACCTAGAGTTCCAGGCCAGCCTGGGCTACACAAAAAGAATCTGAGGAAAAAGAAAACTCTGAATTAGAAGCCTCCTACTGAAGACACATGAGCAAAGGTTTGTAGCAGTAGTGCACACACACAAGCCACTACGGCTTTCCACATGAGACTCCCAGTGGCATAAACATTGGTCAACATGTTTTTTCCCACTCTATAGTCATGTTTTTAAAAAAGTGCCTTTACTGAGACAGAATTCACATATTATACAATTCACTCATTCAAATGTATAATCCAGTGGTCCTTTTGTCTATTACAGTAATTCTTGGTGGTGGTGGTGATAATGATGATGTGTGTCTGTCTGCGATGGGGGGTGGTGAGCCTGTGTATAGAGGTCAGAGGACAACTTTGTGGAGCTAGCTCTTTGCTTCCACCTTTACATGGGGTTCTGGGGAATGAACTTGGTTCCCAGACTTGTATATAAGTACCTTTACCCACTGAGCCATCTTGCTGGCCCTATAGTGATAATTTTTTAAAAACTGTGATAATCAAGGCCAATAGTGCATGCTTGTAATCCCAACACATGAGAGGAAGCAAGAAGGGCAGGAGCTCAAGGCCACGAGACCCTGTTTCAAAACACTCAAAAAAACCCCCAAAAAACCTTCTGATAAACACGTTATTTGTTTTATTAGAGATTATCTCACACAGAACTAGGAACTGCTTTACCTGAGGTTACCCAGACTCAAAAACAAGCCATGGGTGTTTGCTTTCACCTGTGAATCCCAGCTCCAAATTCTCAGGTGTTGAGTATGTATCCTAATATAATCATAGGAGCCAGAAAATGGAAAGGACTAATGGGGGAGAGGGGAAGGAGCTTGAGAGAGAGGCACAGCAGGACACAGGCTTGTCAAGGGGAAAGTAAATGGGGAGAATGGAGGGGTGTACTTTAACAGGGGAGGGAAGAGGGAGGGCTATACAGCAGAAGAGAGACAATAGATAGATAATGCTTAGATTATGTGGAAAGCTAAAGTAAAATGTAGTTGTGCTGGATGGCTTTCGTGTCAACTTGACACACCTGGGTTGAGGGACAGTCAGTTGGGGAATTGCCTCTATTGGACTGGCCTGTGGCCATGTCTGCGGGGCATCTTCTTGATGAGAGATGTGGGAGGGCCCAGCCCACTGTGGGTGGTGCCACCCCTGGGCAGGTGGGCCTGTGTTGCACAAGAAAGCAGGCTGAGCAGGGGCCAGGGGAGCAAGCCA
>NW_008335281.1:1092327-1182327 GCF_000622305.1 Nannospalax galili
GTGACAGACCTGACCTTGGTGTTTTGGGGAGGACTGTGGAAGTGTTTGGAACTTTGGGCTGGAAAAGCCATTGCGTGTAGAGTTTGTTGCAGTGGAGCTTGGAACAGTTATGCTGAAAGAGTTGTAGACGATGGAGGCCTGGCTTGTGAAGCTTCAAAGGGAAGTGGAGACTATCAGGGCTGTTTGTATGAGATTTTGTATTGAGAATCTGTGAGCTCTGGTTGGCTGGGGCTGAAGAATAAGCTGTGATTAAGAAGAGACCAGAACCTGAAGCAAACCTTTGCTTTGATGCTGGTTAGCTGGGGCTGAAAAATCAGCTGTAAGTAACAAGAGACCAGCATCACTGAGGTGAAGTCTTCTGGGAGGTATTTCCTCAGGGTCAGCACACAGAGGGGACCTGAGCCTCTATCTCAAGCTAGAAGCAGGACTTGGTAATGTGTAAGAGTCTCCTGCATGGTTCTGGTGTTGAAAGCATGAGGGGTCACAGAGAGCAGCTGAAGCTTCGCACGCAGAGGCCAGGAAAGGCCATAGGTGAAAGTGCAGCTTCAGTTGCAGTTAAGACCCCAGAATTGAAGGGGTCATGGAGAGAATCTGAGGCCTCTGCACCCCAAGAGGCAAGAAGAGGACACTGGTGAAGGTGTAGCCTCAGTTTCAGTGGAGACCCCAGCTTTTCGGAGATGCTGGGACCATGGGACGAACACCAAGAATAGCAGTAGGTGTGGAATGTAGCTAGCCTGGGTCTACGAGATGAGCTGAGTGTGCTGTGGACGGCAGAGTGAGAGATGCCAGTACCCTTTGGAGCCCAGAAGATTGTGAGTGAATCCCAGATAGATGTCCAGCCTTGAGCTACTTTGCTGGACTTTGGTCTTGCTTAGGTGTGCCCTATTCTTCCCTTTGAAATAAGACAGTACTTGTTTTGGATTTTATAGAAGCCCACAGTTAAGAGACTTTTGAAAAAGACTATGAACTTTTAAGTGGTTGGATTTTTTTAAGGATTGTGGGGTTTTTAAGGTTGTACTGTCTTATGTTGTGATATTAACATTATATCTTGGGAACAGAAACTGGAAAGTTATGATTTAATAGTGATACTGTGTGTCAAACTGACAAGGGGTCAATTGTGCTGGATAGCTTTAGTGTTAATTTGACACACCTGGGTTGAGGGAGCCTCAGTTGGGGAATTGCCTCTATTGGACTGGCCTATGGCCATGTCTGAGGGGCATCTTTTTGATGAGTGATGTGGGAGGGCCCAGCCCACTGTGGGTGGTGCCACCTCTGAGCAGGTGGGCCTATGTTGCACAAGAAAGCAGGCTGAGCAGGGGCCAGGGGAGTAAGCCCGTAAGCAGTGTTCCTCCATGGTCTGTGTTCTAGCTCCTGCTTCCAGGTTTCTACCCTAAGTTCCTATCTTGGGCTCCCTGATGAATTGTGACCTGGGAGATGTAAGATAAATAAACCCTTTCCTCCCCAAGTTGGTAGTGGTCAGAGTGTTTTGTCACAGCAATGGAGAAACAGACTAGGACAGGAATATTTAATAAGTCTACTGAAAAATACACATTTAATATGAATGTTGCGTGCACGTACATAGCTGGAAACTATACAACAAAAATCACTGTGCCCGGAAGAGGACGTTTCCCTTCAAGTTGTGGGTCAAGGCAGTCCAAGAGACTGCAAAAAGAATACAGGCTACTGCCACAACCATTGATTGTTCCCAAGAACATGAAGGAAAGCCCCCCTATTGCTGAAGATATGGCATACTTTGGATATAGGACTCGGAGCAATGGAGCTGGAAATGACCTAGAAGCTTCCTCCCTGAAGAATAGCTCTTATAGTATCAGAAGATACTATGTAAGCTGCCAAGGGAGAAAACCAATCAATGATCCTACCCAGTAGGAACCACAACAATGATCAGTTCAGCAATTTACCTCTATTGGTGCAGCAGTGGCACTTTTATCTTGAGGATAATCAACAGCTGTCTATTGGATTTAAGGCCTGCTCAATGGGAAAGAAATCATGCATGGAACTGTAAATACAGCTGAGTACACATAGCTGGAGAGGTCATAGATCCTAGAGAAGAATTTATTTCTGTCATCAAAGAGAAAAACCTAGTTCTGTCACTCCCCTAGACCAATGCAATTCTACTATATTCTAAATATATATCCTTATATTGACAAGTGTACCTCTCAGCACCATCAATGAAGCTTCTTTTTGCAATAGATGGAGACTATTATTCACAACTTGTCAAATGAACAGAGTAAGTGACTGTGAGGTGCCCAGACCTAAGTGATACATCTGCAAAGCAACGTCTACAACTAAGGCTCAGGAAACATTATAGAAAGAATGTAAAAGCCACAGGAACAAGATGTCTGCTGCTTAACACATTCTAGACACAACAGGGAAGCTCTATCAGTGAAATCTTCATAGTATGGTACTCTAACAAGATATGCATGACAAAACCAATTGACATGCCAAAATGAATTGGGGAAATGTCATAAGGTTTGACCTCAAGATGAAAAGTTACAGGCAATCAATCAATGGATGCTGAGCAGTGGAGAATTAGTTTTCTCCAGGGACTAGCTCTCTGAGAGGTTATCTAATCCCAATGGATGCTGAGGGGTGGAGCATCCACAGATGAGATAATCCCAAGTGAGCAGCCCTAAACACAGATACATATGAGCACCACTAAATGCATTAAGTGCATTATGTGTGTGACACACACACATATAAATGCATGCATATGTAACAAGAATAAAGAGGACAAGAAATTGTAATGGAGTGGGGGATGGGACATGGGAGGAGTTAGAGGACTGGGAGAGATGGAAATAATGCAAATACAATATCCATACATGAAATTATCAATCAATCAATAGAGAGTATCCTAGGGGTTTGTATTTTTGTACTGCAGTAGGTTACTGTGTTTAGAAGGGATGTCAGAAATAGGCTCAGGATGACAGTAACTCTTATAACACATGGATAGCTCTTGCTATCCATGATCTTTATATATTTACTACTTAAAAACTTAGGCAGGCAGACCTCTGTGAGTTCAAGGCCAGCCTGGTCTACACAGTGAGTTCCAGGACAGCTGGGGCATCAGGGAGACCCTGGCTCAAAAAAAAAAAAAAAAAAAAATTATTTTTATTTTATGTGTTTTGCCTGCATGTAATTAAGTGTACCCATGTATGCAACGCCTGCAGAGTCCAGAAGAGGGGATCAAAACTAGAAGATCCTCTGGAACTAGAGTTATGAATGGTTATTAACCACCATATGGGTGCTGGGAACTGAACCCAGGTCCTCTGCAAGAGCAGCCAGTGCTTTTAACCACTGAGCCATCTCTCCAGCCCCATATATTTACTACTTTTAAAGCAAGTTTGAATTAGAGTTTTCTGTTACAAACAAGAGCATTCAATCTCTTGTCCTAATAAAATATGACTTTAAAAGATACCCATAGTTAATCAGAAAAAGCACAAATAAATGACCTAATATTGCAACTCAAGAACCTGGAAAGGCAAGAACAAATTAAACCCAAACCCAGCAGAACAGGAGAAAAAACAAAAATCAGAGCAGAAATTAATGAAATAGAAACAAAGAATATAAAGAATCAATGAATCAAAGAGCTGGTTCTTTGAAAAGCTAAAGATAGACAGACCCTTAGTCTAGTTAACCAAAAGAAAGAGCATATCCAAATCAACAAACTCAGAGTTGAAAGGGGAAACATACCAACAGACACCAAAAAGATCCAGAACACTCTAAGAGAATACTTTAAAAACCTGAAAGAAATGGATGGATATCTAAAATCATGGGAACCACCAAACTTAAACCAAGAAAAGATCAACAGTTTAAATTGACCCATTACATATAAGGAAACTGAAACAGTAATACAAAATCTCCCGACTAAAAAAAGTCCAGGCCCAGATGGATGTACAGCAGAATTCTACCAAACATTTTAAGAAGATCTATAACTAACACTATTTAAATTACTCAAAAAGATAGAAACAGAGAACTCCCAAATTCTTTCTAAGAAGCCATCATAACTCTAATACCCAAACCGGGTAAAGACAACAAAAAAGAAATCTATAGACCCATATCCTTAAATGAACATAAAAGCAAAAATCCTCAACAAAATACTTGCAAATGACACACATCAAAAAGATCAATCATCATGATCAAGTTGGCTTTATTCCAGAGATGCAGGGACAGTTCAATGTACATAAATCAATAAACGTCATAAATCATACAAATGAACTTGGAGCCAAAAATCACACGGTCATCTCAATAGATGCAAAAAAGGCCTCTGACATAATTCAGCATGCATTCATGATAAAAGCCCTAAAGGGAACTGGACTGGAGGGAACATACCTCAACATAATGAAAGCTATATACAACAAACCCATAGCCAACATCATTCTAAATGGAGAAAAACTGGAAGCATTCCCACTGAGATCAGGAACCAGACAAACTAGTCCACTATCTCCACTCCTTTTCAATATAGTGCTTGAAACTCTTGCTAGAGCAATAAGACAATAAAGGAAATTAAAGGAGTATGAGTTGGAAAGGAAGATGTCAAATTATCCCTTTTTGCAGCTGATACTGCATCTAAGATATCAATGATACTACACCTAAGATATCAAAAAAATTGTACCAGAAAACTTCTAGAACTGATAAACACTTTCAGTAAAGTGGCAGGTTACAAAATTAATCTACAAAAATCATCTTTCTCTATACCAATAAGAAGCAAGTGGAGAAAGAACACAGGGAAACCCATTCACAATTGCCTCAAAAAATAAAGCCAAAGGTCTCTATAATGACAAATTTTAAATATTTAAAGGAGGAGATCAAGGAAGACACCGGAAGATGGAAGGACCTCCCATGCTCATGGATTGGAAGAACTAATATTGTGAAAATGACCATCCTACCAAAAGTAATATACAGATTCAATGCAATCCCAATTGAAATCCCCATGACATACTTCACAGAATTAGAAAAAACCACCCTACAATTCATATGGAAGCACAAAAGATCCCAGATAGCCAAAGAAACCCTGAGGACAAAAAGCAATGCTGGTGGGATTATTATACCTGATCTCAAACCATATTACACAGCTATAGTCATAAGAACAGCATGGTGCCAACACAAAACAGACACAAAGATCAACGAAACATAACTGAAGACCTAAACTTGAGTACATACAATTTCAGCCACCTGATGTTTGACAAAGGTGCCAAGAACACATAATGGAGGAAAGACAGCATCTTCAACAAATGGTGCTGGCAAAATTGGATCTCCACCTATAGAAAGATGAAACTAGACCCTTATCTTTCACCTTGGACAAAAGTCAACTCCAAATGCATCAAAGCCCTCAGTATGAAACTCAAAACTCTGAAACTGTTAGAAGAAAGCATTGGCAGTAACCTACAAAACATAGGTGTAGGAAAGGACTTTCTAAATTGGACATCAGTTCCTCAGGAATTAAGGTCAGTAATCAACAAGTGGGGCTCATTAAACTAAAAAGCTTCTGTACAGCAAAAGAAACAATCAAGAAAGTAAAGAGAAAACCCACAGAGTGGGAAAAAATCTTTACGAGTGACACATCTGACAGGTTTAACATCCAGCACAAATAAAGAACTCAAAAACCAAACCAAAACAAAAACAAAAACCAAAGAATCAAGAAAACAAATGACCCAATTAAAAGATAGGCTAAATATATAAAGAGTTCTCAAAAGAAGAAATAAAGATGGCTAAGAAACATCTTACGGATCCAGGTTTTATTCCTAGCACCTACATGGTGGCTAAGAACTGTCATTAACTCCAGTTCCTGGGGAATCCGATGCCCTCTTCTGACCTCTACAGGATTGTACAACACAGGTGAACTCACATACATGTAGGTATTATACTTGTACAAATAAAGATAATATTTTTCTTAAATCAGAAACATTTTAAAAAATGTTCAACATTGCTAGTTATTAGGGAAATGGAAATTTAAAACACGAAGATTTCACCTTATTCCAGCCAGATTGGGAAATATCAAGGGAACAAATGATACCAAATGCAGGGTGAGGATGTAGAGAAACGGAAACACTCATTCACTGCTGGTGGGATTGCAAACTTGTGCAACCCCTATGGAAAGAAGGGTGGTGAACTCTTAAACTAAAAATTAACCTACCATATGACCCAGTTATACCACTCCTTGGCATATACCCAAAGGACTCATCCTATTGCAGGCACTTGTACATCCATGTTTGTTGCTGCTCTTTTCACAATAGCTAAGAGAGAGAAGCAACCCAAGTTTCCCTTAACTGATGAGTGGATGATGAAAATGCGGTCCATTTATAAGATGGAGTTCTATTCAGCAGTAAAGAAAGATGAAACCATGAAATTTGCAGGTAAATGGATGGATTTAGAAACTGTTAAACTAAGTGAAATAACACTGACTCTGAAAAACACAAGATATATGTTCTCCTTTATTTGTGGATTCTAGCACCAAATCCTTTATGTGAGTATGAAAAGTAACCAGGGAGGTAAAGGGAAAGAAGGAACCTGAGAGAGAACAGTAGGAGACAGGTGTTACTAAAGGAGAGATGTGTAAAATGGGAGTAGTTAAATGGGTGGGGGAGAAGGAGGGTTATACAAGGAACGATGGGAATAAAGGGGAAGAAGGAGCTGGAGAGGTGGGACCATAGCAGACAGGAGTTATCAAGGGAGAAATGGGGAACATGGGGACACTTCAAATGGTGATGGTGGGGAGGGAGGGAGGGAGAGAGAGAGAGAGAGGGGATAAATAATGCCTACCTAGTATAAAAAACCAGAGGGAATTGTATTAGTCCAAAAACCCACTGAAAAATTACATGAGTCCATGTGCATAGCTGAAGGCTACAGAACAAACAGTGGCAAACAAGAAAACCCTTCCTGTGAGTTGTTGGCCAGTGGCCCAAGAGACTCCCAAAATTACACAGGTTATTGCCACAGCCCTTGATTGACTTCCTGAGCTTGAAGGTAAGATCCGTCTGCTGAAGACAGGCATATTTTGGACACAGGATTTGGAGCAATGGGGCGGGAACTGACCTGGAAGCCACCTCCCCTGAAGGCTAGCTCTCACAGCTTTGGAGCGCACTACCCAAGCTGCTAACGGATAACATCAATTCATGGCTCAACCCCCACTTTAAGGCCTAAAACCACATCAATGACAGCAAACGACGTTGGTGCAGTAGTGGCACTTTTATCTTGGGAGTAATCAACAACTACCTAATTGGACTTAAAAGTCCACTCAAGGCCAGGTGTATTGGCGCACGCCTTTAATACCAACACTTGGGAGGCAGAGGCAGGCGGATCTTTGTGAGTTCGAGGCCAGCCTGGTCTACATTGTGAGTTCCAGGACAGCTGGGGCTACAGGGAAACTCTGTCTCAAAAAGCCAAAAAAAAAAAAAAGTCCACTAGATGGGAGGAAACTCAGGTGTGGTACTGTAAACTTAGCCAAAAACACATAGTTGGAGAGGTCATGGATCTTACAGAAAACCCCAAGGCTGTCACATCCCTAGACAAATGTAAATTTCTTACTATATACAAAATATGCAGCCTTACATTTACAGAGTGTGGGTCCTTGGACAGGTCTCCTATATTAAAATCCACCCACCCAGGGCTTAGGGACCAGTGCAGAAGATGGGGCAGAAAGATTGTAAGAGCCAGGGAGGAGGTGCATGACCATACGGAAATAGAGTCCTATAGGTTCCTGGTCTCTTCTCATATGAACCTACATCAATGGTGTCAACATGTACAAGGTCCACACAAATTCAAGCAGACAAAACCCAGCACAGTTTCAACAGTGTTCACTTTCCTTTTCAGATGTGTTTTTACTGGTCATAGCAATTGCTACTATACTGAGTTTGCAGGTTAGTGTCTACTAACCACTGTGGTGGCACCTTTTCCTTAATGTGAAAATGAAGGCAAGCTCAAGCACTAGTCATTCCTGGGCTCCTTTCTCTGGGTCTTAAGGCTTCTATGCCTTAGACATCTAGTCAATTTTGGTGGTTACAAATTCAAGGCCAAAAAGCATTTTTGATTGAGGAACATGTTTACAAAGTAAAATCAATGGTACTTAGAAAATGTTTTTAGGCTAGCACGTAGAGCACTGTTTCAATACAACATCTTTATACATGTGGGTCAATGGCACTCTTTTTTTCTGCATGTAAGTGCACCTGTGTCGTGCAGTGCCCACAGAGGAGAGAAGAGCGCATCAGATGCCCTGGAACTCGAGTTTCTGATGGTTGTTAGCCACCATGTGTGTGGCAGGATTGGAACCCGCATCTTCTGCAAGAACAGCCAGTACTCTTAATTCCTGAGCCATCTCTCCAGCCCAGTACTTTAGTTTTAAAATACATTTCACTTGTCTGTGTAAATGTAAGTGAACTGCCCACTTAACAGTCTTATTCTGTCAAAAAAAAAAAAAAAAGTAATTACTTTTACCTAAAATGAATTAAGCATTTACAGCTACTCTTATGTTCAATGCAATTCAGCCTGAACAAGGCTATCACTTTACTGAAATTTTCTCCGCTGGAAAGAGAAAGCAGCTGAGCAGGAGACCCCTCTTCTCCCTCTGTGGGTAAGAGAAGGAAGTGAGCCACTCAGTGACAGAGATGTGACAGTGGCAAGAACCGACAGCTGCAGGTATCACCTCTTTCTTTGTGACGATACCCTAAAGTCTAACTCCAGAATCTCATTCAGTGATGGCCTATGGACTGCCAAGTTATGTATGACCATACCTTTCTCTAAGGAAAGGAATGCGCAATGGAGAGGATTAAGACACCAGAAACCATAGGGAACTGGTTCCCCTCCCATCTCTTCCTTTTTGTCTACAATCTCAGCAAATGTTTTCTTTAAGTGCCAGGCATAAAACTAAAGACAAAAGAGGAATACAACATGGGCATCCTCAAAGTAAATCGGGGGATGGGATTTCTATCGGTAGCAGTACGTTCATTTAAATAACCAATCTTATTTGAGATCAAGTATCAATAAAGTGGTGTGCACTTTTGTTGAGATCAACAGTCATTTAGCTACGTGTTTATGCCAGTCTTTTTAATGCTAGCTTGCAGCTTTCACAAATATATTAAACATCTAAAAAGTTAACACCTGGAACAATTTATGATGATCATGAAGCAGATGTTAGAATGCAGAATGTCAGCTGCTTTTCTTCTGTGGGAAAGTACTGCCTGACAAGACTGAACATTCTGAACCTGTCAAAAGGCTCTTCATTTTGACACCTATCACCACAGAAGGAATAGCCTACTCTCTCCTGATGGTGTAGATGTCCACACACCTTCCAATTCTAGGTGGAGACATGATATCTGTGAGCTTCATACTGACACCATGTACTGCCCCAGATATGACTAAAATGAATCAGTGGTCTTTCCTCACTCCCACACTCTGTCCTGCACATGTAAACTTCTAAGAAAGCTTACTGGAATCACTGAGGTTTCTTCCTGCTCATCCCTGCTGTTGTACACGCTGAAGGAAGTGCTAGGAATGAGTTCTGCCGGCCCAGATGGTTCCTTCAGGTGTTGCAGGTAGTCATAGTCATCATCAAAGAATACACCGTACTTCCTCTGCTCAGCTCGCCTTTCTTCGTCATTTACCTTGGAAACAAGATGGAATTAGCTTCCCTTCCATGGATAAGGCCCAGGACCCTTTCAGCAAGCACAACTCTGAGAACAGGAGGCAGATGGCACACGAACACTGCCTGGCAGGGATTACACAAAGAATTCTCAATACCCAAACTGCAGAGCTTCTAAACCAGAGTGCTAGATAAAACTAAAATGGAATCTAAACAGTCCAGGCACAGCAGGATTTGTCTTTAGTCTCCAACATTTGAGAGGCTGAGGATCATTTGAACCCGTGAATGTAAGACAAACCTGAACAGTATAGCAAGACCTTGTCTCAAAGACAAAGTAAAACAAGCACCTATGCAACAAAACAATAATGAAACAATTCCTTCAACTAGATAATCTATATGATTCAAATTAAGAAATGTACATAGCACACACAGTTAGAATGAAAGACCTGGGGATGCTGAGAGGTAAGCATGGTTTCTAGTACTTGTAAACAGCAACAAAAAAACCCCTCTTCGGTGGGGGAAATGGCTTTTAAAAAAATGTCTCCTGATACTTTCTTATACTACCATCTTTAACACATAGACTCTAACATAAACCAGATCAACCTTTTCCAGGCTCCCTAGCATTTTTAAACCTAATCAATGAGCTCAGATATTTTCTATTTCATAAGACGAATGACCAGGAGGCAAAATACAAGCTCCAGGCTACTGTTAACATGGCAGGGCCAAAATGAAGCAGAGATTGAGCACATGGCTGTACCCTAAATTCTATCATGTAGCACTGTAACTTGTGGGCTAGTGAGTGTTCACTAGTATTTTATAAATTGTTTATTAAAAAAAATCTAAGCCTTTGTCAACCAAAATAAATATGCATGATAAAAATCAGCAAATTGTCTGAAAACTGAGCGATAGCTCATTTCTGAAAGGCCAAGTACCTGAGTGTGACATCTGGGTACTAAAAACTAGCAGGAGGTAAGAGTGTGGCTCAGTGGCAGAGCATACACAAGGGCCCTAGGTTCCATCTCCTGCACAATAAAACAGAAGAAAACCCACTACAAAACAAGACCTACTTTCTGTGTGGGCAAGAGCACCCTCTGGGGTGCCGTCTCATCCGCTGCTAAAGGATCTCGCTGGCTCCGGTGGACCAAGTGAAAAGACACAGCTTTCTTCTTCTCTATGAAGGGTTTTTTCTTTCTGTGAGGCTACAAAGTAATCAGAAAGTCATTAAAACAGAACCCCCCAAAACAGTGACCAATACAGTCACATGACATGAATCTTCTGGTAAATGATGCAAAGGATGAACAGGTTTTTCAGAGCCACATGTCTAGGGTCTAGCTCAGGTACTAGCTCCTGTTCTGTAGAATCCATACTCATCTTCTTCAACAAACTACTCTGTGAGACACCTTTTCATAGAAACTGGGAATATGGCAGTGGGAAAGTCAGAGAAAATCCCTGTTTGTGGCAAGCAAATCTACAAGATGATGACTTTAAGTGAAGAATATAAAAAATGGTGATGTGTAAATGCCCAAAGTTCCTTTAGACTGGGAAGGTCCCCTACAGGTTGAACCAGCAAGACAATGGGCCTTCCACAAGATGTGGAGACAGCTCCAAAAATGGCAAATATCACACCTACCAACTAGTAAATAAAACCAGCACACAGACAGCTAATGCTTAATTAGACTCATTACACCCGCCTATATTTTTACCTTGTTATTCAACAATTTTTTCAATGCTAATTACTTTGATTTAATCATTGCAAATATCTACACCTACAAGCCATACATCAGAAATATACTTTCTGAAAATTAGACCTTAATAAAAGTGAAAAGAAATGGCATATTTAAAAGACAGCAACGGAATTTCCCAATTAACATTACTGATTCTCTGGGCTGGGTGTGGTGGTTCACACCTATAATCCCAGCACCCTGGAAACTGAGGCAGGATTTTTATGCGTTGAATGCCAGCCTGGGCTACATAGTGAGCTTCGAACCAGCCTGGGTTACCAAATGAGAGCCTATCACAATCATTGATTCAATCTGAGCTCTCTGAACTTCCTTTTATTTCTTGGGAAACAATGCCTTCCGAATGTTTGCAAACTCTCACTTTAATTACCACAATTTGCAAGGTCTTCAAAGATTGCAGATTTCTTTAATTTGTTAAGTTTTTTCCTCCAATAAATTTTTTTCGATTGAACTTTTGAAAAGTCAACCAAGTGGCCTCCGCGGATCCCGGAAGTAGGGGGCGGAGCATCGCTGTGGGATGTCACATAGTTTTAGTTAACTTAAGCCACGCGAAATGCAGGCTCCTGGGGGTTTGGAAAGGAAACCTTCCTTCCCCTGGCCAAGTGCGCCCGGGGTGGGAGGGCGACCGGCCTCGGGCAGCGGCGCGTCTCCACCCGTCCCAGGAGCTGCCGGCCTCCGCACTGCCCGGCGCGCCCCACCGCGGCTAGCTCACCATGCTGACGCCGCGACACCCTCCACCGGACCGCGGAAGCCGAACCCCGGCTCACTGGCGCCTCCAGGCCGCAACACACGTGGGAACACAAGCCCGGGCCGGCGCGTCAAGCGGCCGGCGGAGAGGCAAAGAGCCAATCGCCGAGGAGCCGATGGGTCGCGGCCGGAAGTTACGAACCCGCGCTGCCTCAACGCTCGCGAGAACTCCAGAGGGGCGGGGCTAGCTGGGGTCCTAGCCCCCGAGAGTGGGCGGGACTCCTCTGGGGACAGAGTTCTCCGAGGCCGGCAGGGAGTCCCTGACCTTACCAGGGTTCGACCGGAGGGTGAACTTCCGGTCCTGACACCCAGAGGATGAATATGTCCCCAGTGATGATATCCCTTACCTTTTTCCAGCTGTGAACAAAATAAGACAACAGCTCTGTACAGGTACGCCGAAGGAAGGTGGCCACCCTCCAGGTCACACCTTGTTCATGTTCCCGCATTTCTGGATGAAGGTGGAATCAGTTGCCTAGTAACAGACAGCCCAGGCCTTGCTCTACCAGGTTGCGCCCGACTTATCAGTCTTCACTTTCCTTTTGATGAACCACCTCCACTTGTTATCAAAATCCCCGCGACTGTTGGCTTCAGGGGCATTTGAAGTAGTAAATACATTCAAAATGTCTACTGTTTGCATAGAACAGTAGTCTTCTTGACTACAGATCCTCCAGCCTCTACCTACCTGGTGCTGGGTATCGTGTCACTGTGCCTGGTTTATGTTGTGCAGGGCCTTGGCATACTAGGTGCGCACTCAACCAATTGAGCTACGTCTCCATTCCCCAAGTTCTTTGTATTTTTTGTGGTGGCTTAAGCGAAAGACTTATAAGCATAATTTCTTAGGAAGATTTCTAACAGGTACTGGCGAACTGGCACAGCTTTTCTTAAGCAAAAAAAAGAATTGGATGAAAGAATTCAAAGTTACATCTGTAGACTTTTTATCAAATGTGTGTTTCAACTTCCTAGTTTCTGGTACCTTCCCCAATGTCTGAGTTCTCTTGGAATGTCTCTATAATTATGGCCAACATATTACTGTAAATATTTGTGGTCTTATTCTTTTTGTACAAGAAAAACGATAGAAACGATTTAGGTTAAGACCACAAAATTTGTCAGGAGAATGCTTTGTAAAGCAGAGCTATCACGTAACACTTTATATGCCAGACATTATTATTGTTATTTGAAACTAAGATCCTTGAGGGAAGGCTCTTTAATTTCAACCTATTTTATTTACCACTGGTAAATACACAGTCTGGTACATACACTCAATAAATATTTATGTAAATTAATGTTCTAGTATTGTACCTGAATTGTCTCATATCTCCCATGCCATAACACTGTGAGAGAGGTGCTGTTATTTTCGTTTTATTGTAAACCAAAGTTCCCAGAAAAAAATGCTGCACCTGTGTTGAAGATTCAACAAGACTGAATCCTGAATGCTGATTAGAACTTCATGATTGTAGGAAGTTGGAATGTTGTGGATCCAGAGCCAAATTTTCTTTGGCTATGTTTAGTCTGCTTGATAGCCACTCATTGACCTCCTCTTATAGGACCCAACATCCTTTGGACTATCAGGTAAAACCTTTAAAATGTGTTTTTAAAATATTTTATTTAATATTTTTATTTTATGTGTTTGAGTGTATTGCCTGAATGTATGAAAGTACACCTGTGTCATGTAATGCCCCTGGAATTAGAAGAAGGCATCAGATCCCCTGGAACTGGAGTTACAGATGATTGTTAGCTGCCATGTAGATTCTGGGAATTGAACCCAGGTCCTCTACAAGAGCAGCCAGTGCTCTTAGCCACCAAGCCATCTCTCCAGCCCCCCTTTAAAATGTTTTCATACAGACCCTAACTTTTGCCAACCCCAAAGCTAAGGTCCATCATGAGCATCACGAGTAAAGTTTCCCCCTCTTTGCTGTAACCTGTGGTGCCCACCAGTGTATTTGGCAAATGCATCAATTTATGACTTTAAAAAAATTATGTAACTAATAAATGCTCATGTATCCACTTCACAGATACTCGGGCTATCTAAATCTGTATCCCTGGGCATGGTTGCTCACATTTGGCTTAAGAATAAGCTCTTTCTTTTCCCTCACAAGTGAGAGACGTGTTTTGCATCAACATTACAAATACTAAAATTGAGACATCAAATGAGTGACTTTTTAAAGTATGCATAACTTATAGATAGCAGGTTAGGGATTGAAGGCTAAATAGTCTGACTGAAACCTGGCTACCTAAATCATATTGTTTGCCTTATAAAAAATTAGTAATATTATCCGGGCCTGGTGGTGCATGCCTTTAATCAGCACTCAGGAGGCAGAGGCAGGTGGATCTCTCAGAGATCGAGGCCAGCCTGGTCTATATAGTGAGTTCCAAGCCAGCTGGCACTACAGATAAACCCTATCTCAAAAAAACAAAATAAAAATGAGTACTATTCTATTTATTTTACTATTTGTTGGTCTAAAACAAAGAATAAATACACCGTTAAGTGCTTTCTATTTTTTAATGTCATTTAATTCACTTCCACAAACCTATGAAGTCCAATTTGATAATGTGAAGCTAATCTCACTGATATCAGTCTGACATTCATAGAATTGAAGTTACATAGTAAGGGGGAAAATGTAGAAATTTAGGAAGGCCATATTCTTACCCATATTTTATGCTTCCTCTCAATGGCAGTCAACCAGCATATTCTGTTGGTTTTACCTTCTAAATTACCAATTAATTAATTAATTGCCCATTTTATTACAATGATTGTTTTTAATGTTAATCAAGTCTCTTTTCTAGATAATGCCTCCCTTCTAGCCTCAGAATAGAATCAAAGTCTTGCAGGGTGACAAAGATTTTATCTCATTTTAACATCCTGTTTTTCTGCTGACTGCCATTCATGACCCAGCCCTGTCAGACTCCCCAAAGCACCTGGGAAAGATGGACTCTCTCTTGCTCTTCTAAAAGGCTCTCCCTCTCTCTGCCCTGTTCTTTAAGTCTTAGCCATCTGAATCCTAGGCTGGCATTGCCCCAGAAGGGGTGGCAAGTGAGTTCTTGGAAGGGATTTGCCAAACCATTTGGAGATGAGGTTAGCTGAAATTCCAAAGGAAAAAAGCAGTAAACACCAGCAGGATCAGTTCAAAGTCCATAGGAGGAATTAAGGAATGTGGCTCAGGGCCGGGGCTTGTTTCTATGTGTTAAGCAACATATTTTCATGTTTCCTTGCTGCAGGAAATAACCTACTCAGCTTTATCGGTGGCTGGGAATGTTCAAGGCCCCAACTTGGGTCAAGCCTGTAGGGAAAAAGCACATGCAGCTGGCCAGGTCACAGAGCGGTCAAGGTACTCTGTATTTCTGTCAGGACGCAAAAGAAAAGTGGAGGGATCTGCAGAGCCCTCCATCCCTGCCTGCAGAACATGGGCCTTATGCTGTTCAAAAGGAGGGGCCATGCTTCACAGTGTCCTGTGATCACACCACTCTACCCTGTTGTATTGCAGTCTAAGTTCTTTTTTTTCCTCTGTGTCTATAAGCAGGCTGCAGCAACCTTCTTGAAAACAAGAATTTTTGTCTCCCTAATTACAAAGTAAAGGCTTGGTTGTAGTCGCCAGATTCAAAGAACTTCATGTTTTTACTCTTTAAATCCTTATAAACAGGATTGGAATACATATACTATTATCTTTAAAAACAAACAAACAAAACCCAAAAAATGGTTTGGGGTCAGTGAGATGGCTCAGCAGATAAAGGTGTTTGCCTGTAAGCCTGACAACCTGAGTTCCATCCCTGAGACCCACATGGTGGAAGTAGAGAATCTACCCTCTGCAGTTGTCCTCTGATGACCACACCTACGGCACATGTGTGTGCATAAAAGGTAAGGAAAATGATAAATGTAAGGAAAAATACATAAATAAAAGAGTTGAAATTGGGGCTGGAGAGAGTGGTTAAGAGAGCTGGTTGCTCTTGCAGAGGACCCGGTTTGGTTCCCAGCATCCCCATCATGGCTAACAACTGTCCTTAACTCCAGTTCCAGGGGATCCAGTGCCCTCTTCTGCCCTCCTTGGACATTACATGCATGTGGTGCATTTACATACATGTAGGCAAAACCCCCATGCTCATAAAAATAAATAATTTTTTTAAAAAAGATTTGAAATTGAGGAACAGAAAGTTAAATGACTTTTGCCTCAGGACACAAAGACTGTACCTGATAAAGCCAGAGTCTGAACACTGAACAAGTTGTAGCTTGGGGCTCATTAACCAACACTGTATGCTCCATTGCAAAAATAAATCTGCATTACCAAATATTAATACATGTACTGAACTTACCAGTGTCAGAGACAGTTTGGGTGCTGTCTTAACAGAAAAATGTTATTTCTTACCAAAGTGCCCATCATTAAGGTAGTCAGGTAATGATAGTAAATCTAAAACATACTTTTACTTTCTCATTAATATACTATGATTAACAATATTTTTAAATGATGGAATTTATGTTTTTGTCTATGCTTTGAAAAGGTTTTTTCCTATGTGAAACTAACTCACCCATTGAAAATGGGTTTGTCATATTAGGTCTCATTTATATCTCACTCAGGGTTTCTCCTATTTAGAAAACTACTTTCCATCAATGACTCTCAAGAATTCCAGAGCACCAAGATGTCAATGTACACAGAAGTGGAGGAAAATTACTTGGGATGGCCAAACTAGATTTTGAAGCAGTAACTTTAAGAGGTATAAATTACATGCTCAATAATATTAACAGTGTTTACAGAGGTAGTTAATTTATAAGAAAATGCCATCAAGTAGATGCACCAAGATGTTTACTGTTGCACTGCTTGTAACACAACTAAAAAACAACTAAAATCCATTAGTAAAAAATTAATGGGAAAAATTACAAACCATTTTTACTGTAGGCTTCTCTGAAGCTGTTGGAAAGATGGACTGACATAGACACAGATGCTTATTATATCAGAAGAAGGGAGGGTGGTAGAGCGTCTTAGGTAGAGAGAAACATTTTCAAAGTGTGCTATACACCTTTGCTCATTATGTATGTATTTATATTGAGAATTTAGGTATTCTTGTCTCTTTCTATGTACAGGGGATTGGTACTGGGAGTCCCCAAGGATGCTTATGTGTCTGTACACAATATCTAGACATTCTAAATCATCACTCATGACTTAATTGAGTGCAAGGTAAATGTAAATTTTTGTTATACTGTATAATAGAGAATAAGAAGAAAATGTCTGAGCTAGGTGTGGTGGCATGTGCCTGTAAGCTTAGTACTTGTGTGGCTGAGGAAGGAAGATTATGAGTTCCTGACCAGTCTGGACTATATAATGACAGCAAAATGGGGGGGTGGTGGAAGAAGGCATAGGGTAGAAACTCTATATATGTTCACTACAGACACAATTTTAAAGAGCTATTTCTTGGATGTATCGCTGGTTGGATCTTCCAATGGGAACTCTTGGATACAGAGAGCTGATCATAGTGCATTAACAGCAAAGAGGAGACAGGCTAGAAACTTATATAATCTAGGCCAGTAAGTATCATAAGTGCTAATTTTAAAAGAGAAAATTCTGACACTTATAAAGGGAGCACATGTGAAGGTTTTTTTTACATTATTAATGAGGAAGACGTAAGATGTTACAGTTAATCCCAAGAGCAGAGACATGCAGAGAGCAGACATCGAGAATAGCAAATGGTGGCCTAGTCAGCTTCTTCCATAGTGAGGAAGAGAAGCCATTTGAACCTTTGCTATACAGAATTCATGTACGTATCGAAACAAGAATGTTTGTACTACTCTCTGCTTTCTACAGCTTAAGGAGTTGTAAAAGCTGAAAGACAAGGAAAGTCACAAAGCCCTCGTGAAGTCAGAACAGGACAGTAGCATTCATCTATGGAGGGATCTCCCACTGAAGCACCAATATTTCCCTGTTAAATGCGAGCAGTAGTATGCGTTGTATACTAGCTGGGGTTACTTTCTAGTCTTTGCTTCATTCTTATTGTGTAACATGGGGCAAGTGGGACTCACTGTACTCAGCTCCATGTGAAATGGGAATGATATCATTAACACTTCATGGGGTTGCTGTTAAATTAAATATTGTGAAATTCTTGGATCTGTGCCTGACTTATACTAAACATTTGAGGAACAAGGTTACTGTCCTTGTCACAGCTACATTTAGTAATTTACCTAAGTGTGCTATATCTCAGGATGGCTTTCCTGGAAATCAGGACCTTCAGTGTCAGGGAAATGTTGGAGACCTGATCTTTGCATCAAACTATCATGGGAATCTGTTCACTTGCATACTGACCCTGGCCTATGCTTTGACTTTTAAAAATCTCTGGTACTTTTCAGATTCTTTATGACACATAGTCAGATCCCAAATGTTTAACTTGCTTACGGTTCCTAGAAATTACATGCTCTTACTGCTCCCCACTTTTTTCTTTTGAAACAAGGTCTTACTGTTTTGCCTAGGCTGGGGGCTTGAACTCATCCTCCCAATTCAGTGTCCCAGGTAGCTGGGTCTACCATATAGACCACCACCCCTAATTTTAGTTGTATGTTCTTTAAAATATTTTTAGCTGCACAGTCTCTTCATATTTCTTGGCTTTTAGCTGATAAACTCTTGTTCTTAGAATCCAAAATCTATACATTGGATTGGTGGGTTCACTTGGAAATAATAATCTGCATATATATGCCTCTGTAGTCCTCAAGTGGAATAATCTTCTGTTCCTTGTGCTGCTTGTAGTGTGAGCATCTCACCCATCTCACTGTGCTCAGTCTAACTGTTCTATTGCATTTAATTAATTTTTGAGGCGGTCTCATGTAGCCCAAGTTCATTTCAAATTCACAGTGTAGCCAAGGATGACTATAAACTCCTGATCTTCTCTAAGTGTAAGTGTTGGGATTACTGGAATATGCCACAGTATCCAGCAATTCTTATACTTTAAAGTTCTGGCTACATGAAGCCACAAGTAGAAAACTCTCACTTCTGAGCTTATGTGTCAAGACATAGTCAAAGAACCAGTGTTTAAAACGTTTCACATGAAATTATCTCCAGGTAAGTTTATATGAAAATTATATAGATGTAACATGAATTAGTGCTTTGGCTTGGGTCTTTCACCAGGGATTTCTCTTAGGTATGTGCAGATTTTCTAAAGTCTAGAAAAAAACCACACTTTTCGTCCTGAACATTTTCCCCTTATTTAGTTTTTTTTCATAATCATAAATGTAATTCTGTAATCAAGCTGTACTTGGAGGGGAATAAGGAACATATGGACTCCAAAGACCAGCAGTGAGAGCACAAAGATTATGGGATACTATGAGCACATGGGGCAGAGGTTTTCCTGAACTACAGAAGAGGTAGTCTGGTGGTGAAGATGCACACAGGTCAAAAGTATTTAGAACTGTCCGCAGTCAACAATGGTGATGTTCTTGCTGGTCTTGCCATTCCTGGACCCAAGTGTTCCATGACTTCGACGAAGCTCATGCATTTCACCTTCCTGAAGACCACGTGTTTGCCATCCAACCACTCAGTCTTGGCAGTGCAGATGAAAACTTGGGAACCATTTGTATTTGGTCCAGCATTTGCCATGGACGAGGTACCAGGACCTGTATGCTTCAGGATGAAGTTTTCATCCTCGAATTTCTCCCCATAGATGAACTTGCTACCAGTGCCATTATGACGGGTAAAGTTACCACACTGGCACGTGAATCCTGGACTAATTCCATCAAAGGTAGAAACCTTAAAACTGAATCCTTTCTCTCCAGTGGTCAGAACATGGATGTTTTCTGATGAATTTGGAACTTTGTCTACTAACAACTAGGAGACATAGCCCATTGACTGTGATGGTGAAGAACATGGTGGGGTTAACCGTGGCTGACAGCATGCAGCTACAGGGGATGGTGGCATCTGCCAAGCCTAGTATTAAGCCTTTTTGATAAGGGAGATATAACATGTATATCTATATCTGTCATCTATCTATCTATCTATCTATCTATCTATCTATCTATCTATCTATCTATCTATCTATCATCTATCTATCTATCTATCTACCATCATCATCATCTATCTATCTATCATCTACTATCATCATCTATCATCTATCTAGAATATAGCAACCAAATATAAACTAATTTCTTTATCTGTGTCCAAATTAAAGAATCAGCCATCTCTTCTAATAATGAAGTACAATAGGACTGTGTTTTATTTATTAAGATGATATTCCTGCATGTAGTACTTGGTGCAATATAAGAAAATTTCAAATATAATTTTTGTTTTATAATTTAATCCCCTGCATTAAAAAGCTATTCTACTTTATTTAAAATTAAGATAACTAGTAAAACCCTGTTGAATTGAAAAATAAATATCAGAAGTTCCCAGATGAAGTATAAATGATTTGACATAATGGTCTTGGAGACAAAATCAAGCAATGAGAAAAGAGTTTATTGAATTTTTACTGTGGTGATTTTTTTCATGGCTTTAAAACTACATTTTTCTCTTGGAAAAATTTGTCCATTTTCATAGCTTCCATTTCATGTGTTGATAATTCTGTTTCTTCACTATTGCCCAGATTCCAATCCCTGTCACTGACCCAGTGTAGGGATGGAACCTAGAACCTTGTATGTGCTAGCCAAATACTCTGCCACTGAGTTACCTCCTCAACTCCTAAACCATACACTTTCCCTGACCCCCCATGTGACTTCAGACTACTATGACCAACAACCTACCCACATAACTATCCACACATGGATGTCCCAGCAGAAGTCAAACCAAACACTGAGTTGTGTGTTCAAAATTGAATACTTCACTTCTCTATGCCTTCATCCTCCACTGACCCTTCTCTTTATTCTATGTCAGCCTTATTCTACTGATCTGTATTTCAGCAATACAGACACATCGTAGGTACAGCCTTAACTTTTTCATGTCCCCCCATTTCTCAGATGATACACTTCTACTTTATAACCACACTTTGAATTAGTTTATCTTTCTTTGTTCCAATAGTTAATAACTTGGTTGGAGTCATCTTTACTTCCCAACCTGGTGACAGCAATAGTAAGAGCCACTATTCTTCCAACATTGCCTCCTCTAGTCCACTGTGGTCAGGATGCGAAGGGTGAATGTTAAGGATGCCATCTCTGAAATGAAAGTATGTTAATGGGTCCTTACTGTCTTGAAGATAAACTCCAAATTCCTTGATTAGGTTTATAAGAACTTTCAAGATTTTGGTCTTTGTTTGCCTCTAGATTTCATGACATCTACTTTAGCTCTGTCTTAATAATTGTACCCTTTTGGGCACAACTGTACAGTTCTGAACTCAGAGAAAGAAAAGATCAGGTATGGCATAGGACAAACACAGAACCGAATCTAATGTAATTTATGTGCTTGTCTAGTTAGAGAGAATATGAGAAAAATACAAAATTTTAAGTAGGTAAGTATGTCAGATTTTTGTCACCATGACTGAATAATTTGAAAAATAATTTAAAGGAGGAAGACTTTATTTTCACTCATGATTTTTTTAGGGAGCTCAGTCCATGGTTGATTGGTCCCATGTGACTATCACAGTGATAAAAGTGTGTATTTCATCTTACACTGAACAGGAAACATGCATAGATGGGGGGCAGGACAAAATACATCCCCCAGGGACAAGCCCTTTGTGAGGTACTTCCTCCAGCTGAGTTCACCTCCTAAAGGTTTCAGAACCTCCCAAAATAGCATACCAGATGGGGGATCAAGCCCCCAACAACACAGGAACAATAACAGTCAGTATGAGATTATTGAAGGGAACTAACTGCAAAGTGAGAGCTCAGACTTTCTTCAAAGTAATGAACAAAAAAAATGTTCAGGACGTAGTTTAAATATGGTTTAATAAAACCGTTCCTGTCCTGTCTATGGGCTGATTTGGAGGTCCACTAATATTATAGTAACTGTAAAGTGTTCCTTAGTGATTCAAGTAGATTCTTCCCAGAAGCATGTAACGTGTATATGTGTGTGTGGGGGGTGCATGTGCGTATGCATGTGCCTACATGCATGTGTGCACGTGTGTGCATGAGTGTGTATGTGCATGTATGTATGTGTGCATGTGCATATGTGTGCACGTGTATGTTCACGTGTGTGTGTGTGTGTTGAGGCAGAAATCACTGTTGGGTGTTGTATTAGTTACTTTTCTACAACTTTTCTGTTGCTGTGATTAAAAAAAACTCTGACCAAAAGAAAGTTATAGAAGAAACAGCAGATTGGCTTACAGTTGCAGAGGAAGAGTCCATAATGGCCCTGAAGGCATGGCATGGAGGCAGGAGTAGGACACTGTCTAGTCCCATCCTTATCCACACATAGGAAGCTGTGATCAAGAACTAGAAGTGAGGCAAGGCTATAAAGTCTCAAAGCCCACCTCAGTGATGTACTTCCTCCTCCAAGACTCCACCTCTGAAAGGTTGTATACCAGCTCCCCACAGAGACAAAATGCTCAAATTCAGGAGCCTTTGGGGGTTGTTTCTCATTCAAACCACCACATGTGTCTTCCTCTATTGCTCTTTACCTTGTTTTTTGAAACAGGGTCTCTCAGCTCCCTGTTTGGCTGGGCTGACTGGTTAGTAAACCCAAAGATCCACCTGCTTTCGGCATTCTCCTCCCCCAGTGCTAGGGCTACAGACACACACTGCCACAGCTGGGTTTAATGTAGGTGCTGAGGATCTGAACCTCATGTTTGCACAGCAAGCATATCACTCACTGAAGCACCATCCCCAGATACTATTGTATGTAACTCTAAGATAGGTTTCTTAGCCATGTTTTAAAAAAGATTTATTTTTATTTCTCTGTATATGTGTGTGTTTGCATACCATATGCATACAGGTGCCCATGGGAGCCAGAAGAAAGTGTTGGATCACCTGGAGCTGGAGTTACAGGAGGTTGTGAGCTGCCTGACAAACCTTCTGGGAACTGAATTCAGGTCCTCTCAAAGGGTAGCAAGTTAAGTGCCCCTAACTGCTGAACCATCTCTCCAGCCCCCTCACCTATGGGGTTTGGACCTTTATGCAAATTATGTTTAAACTTTATTTATTTTTTATGTGTATGACTGTTTTAGTTGCATGTAAGTGCACCCATGTGTGCAATGCCCATGGCAAGCAGAAGAGGGCATTGGGTCCTCTGGAACTAGAATTTTGGACTGGTAGCCACCATCTGAGTGCCCCAAGGAGAAAGTGATGAACCTGTTCTGCTTCAAACATCAAGTTAACGTCTGTGAGCACTGCCTGGTAGCCAATCATGCCAAGTGCATCCTCCAGGCCTACTTGCAGGGGCTCCAGGATAGTGACTACAACCCTAGTTGCCGCCTATGCAACACACCCCTGGCCAGCCTAGAGACCAACTGTCTTGTCTGTTATCTCTTCCACTGGGCCTGCATTAGTGAATGTGCTGCCCAGCTACCCTGAAACACAGCACCTGCAGGCTACCAGTGCCCCAGTAGCAATGCCCCCCCCCACAACCTGGCTGGCCCTGTGGCTTCTGCACTGAGAAACTTGCCACAGTCAGTTGGGCCTGGGCAGGACTGGGCCTCCCTCTGACTGATAAGGTGATAAGCCCAGAGCCTGAACCCCACAATTTCTCACACTTCTGACTGGTCCAACTTTAATGCCACCATTCCCCCGGCACAGGAGGAGATGGCCAGCACTACGACAGCTCCAGCCTTCTACAGCCAGGTCCCTGGCCCCCTCTTTCCCCCGGCCATCCCGAGGAGCACACAGTTATCCACATGGGCAGTACTGAGCCCCTGACTCATACCCCAAGGAAGGCGTATGACACGCGAGATGATGACCGGACAGCAGGCCTCCATGGAGATTGTGGCGATGACAAATACCGCCGCAGGTCTATCCTGGGCTGGCTGGCCCAGCTGCTCAGGAGCCGGACTGGGCCCCAGAAGTGGCCACTGACCCTACTCCAGCAGGCAGGGCTGATGCTTTTGCTGGGGTTGCTGGGCTTCCTGGCCCTCCTTGCCCTCATGTCTCGCCTTGGCTGGGCTGTAGCCAACAGTGATCCCAATCTGGACCCACTCATGAACCCTCATACCCGCATGGGTCCTTCCTGAGCCCCTGCTTGTGGCTGGGCCAGCCCTGGACCTGGGGTCTGGATGGAGAAGGTGGAGAGGCCTGAGGGCCTTTCTCTGCTCCTCTCCCTCAACCCTGAGACACTAAGATCCCCAGCCAAAGCCATGTCCACTGGAGGAGGCAGCAGACTGGGCCTGTAGCCCTGTAGTCAAGGATTTGTCTTCACCTGCTACCCCTGGGTCTTCAGGCTCCCATTCCATCCCTCAGAGGAGCAGACAGGTGCAAATAAACAACAGGCTTTATTAGAACATAAAAGACTATATTGAGTTGAAGGTGCACATCTATAATTCAGCGCTTTGGAGGTGGAAGCAGGAGGATCAGGAATTCAAGGTCATCCTTGACTACATATTAAGTTGGAGGTCAGTTTGGGGGAGACCCTGTCTCAAAAACCCAATGAATGAATGGATGAATGAGTGAATGAATGGAATGAATGAATGAGTGAATGAATACAAAATAGAAAAGGCTAAGCACAATCTAAATATAAGACAAACTGGAACAGACTAAAACTAGGATTTCCCAATGATTTTATTGAGGTAACTTTTCCCAGTTTTATACATATATATGCATATACATACACTTAGGAAAGCTAAACAGTGTTCTAAGGCACTTGGAATTGTGCACAGCAAAGTATTCTATTTATTATATTACTAGATAGAGTACAATTTTCTTTTTAAATAACACAAACACCAGTATGGAATAAAAAAGATAATACAGGTTATGTCACGGAATACATATATGTATAGGTGTGTATTGGCAGATAGTTATACCCACATACCATCATACAGTATGGATTAATAACAACGACCAAGTAGAGAAACTGTCATGTTTATCCATGTACAGTTCCAGTTATGTACACCCACAGATAGCATACCTGCATTCGGACTAGATCACTCACTGGAAATCTGGACTCATCTAGCTATTCTCACGATGATCACAGTTTACCACTGGTATCACTTTAACCAAAGCTTGAACTAACAAAGGAACACACATAGTCCATTATTTGAAAACCACTGTTATTTAGAGAAAAAAATGACTAGTTTGAATTTTCAGTCGGTATTTAACTGGTGAAATCTGTGTAGAATGCTTTGAACCCACTGGCACATTTTTAAGCCACAGAAGAAATACTAAGTAATTAGTGCCTATATTTGAAGTGATGAAAGTGGTTTGACCCTCAGTTCACTCTGATTCTTTCCAAATGCTACTTAGCAATACAGTGGCAATTTCTCATGGTGGGTGCTCCCTATGCAACGTAATGATATAGTTCAAAATTACAATGAAAGCATCCATAAAGGGAAAGCCCCCCTCAGTCGGCAAGTGGCACAAATATTATTGGCATTTTAATATACCATAAAATTGACCTGAGGGTGGAGTGGCATTCTACCTCACTTACTCCTTTCGATTTATTCTCTTTAAAAAAATACTGCTATTAAGAAAGATAAGAATTTTTAAGCACCATCTATAGGTTTACAGTATAACCACCTTTATTGACTCAGTTGTTCTGCCTCAAAAATTTTTTTTGAACTTTAATGTTAAAAAATTATAGTGGGATAAATTAACTCCATTCATCAAGCCATAATTTATCCAAATAATTCCAAGACATATTGACCATTCAAAGCCAGTGACACAAAGGATAAGTATGTTTCTGTCTAGTTGGCACAGTTTGATCGTACAGCACCTGGGAAAAACTTACCTTATTTTGTATATGCCTATCTCTGCAGTATACAACAATATGTGTGCAATCTACCGTTAACCTACATTTCCATCACACACATATCTTATTTGAAAAGTTGAACCATAAGGATATGTTTACCCAGGAGAGTTTGACCATTTCCATGTGGATTAAATGCTATGTCAATAGGAGGAAAAAGAGACTTCTTTGGAAAGAAGTTTCTTTTATGCGCTACCAGGTAAAATCCAATGGTGACTTCTACAGGCCATCTGTTTTGCTCATGTGGATTGTTAAGGAGTCACTGTGTTTGTGCTTAACTCTTGCAACTGTCAGTTTCTGTAACATTGATAAGAACTATGGTCAGCAGTCTAGCTCTGAAGTAAAATTATGAGGTGAGGAACAAAAGCTTGCTTCATGCAAAATCTCTCCTGAAGTGCATAGAAGGACCAGGCCAAGTCACTATACCCACCACCCACTGTAATGAACAAGGCTGCTTGGTAACTTCCCTCCTATAGAACAGGCTAATTAAAGCTACATCAAATAAGAAGGTTTGAAAGAGAAGGGGGGGGGTCAAAGAAATGCAAGGCAGTAGAGACAATATTTCAGGATAGGGGCTTTCCCCACTGTATCTTTGTTGTAGTAGATCCTGGTATCTAGGGAAGGAGATGCCACCTTCCTATGGCAGTATACAGATACGGGGGAGGGCTTTCTGCATTTGGTTTTCACAATGACTGGGAACAATCCTGGCACGGAGTCAGCAGGAGCCTGGGATACCGAACATCTTGCAACATGTGGGACATTCCTGTACAAATGCCAACAGCACCCCCACTGAGAAACATCGATCAACAGTGCTTTGCTCATATGCAGCTGTGCTGAAAAGCAACCAACTAAATGACATTTTCCTGCAGTAAAATCCAACATGGCTAAAACTGTCCCTTTCCTACAGGGCTGGCTTTAGGTGGGACTAGCCATCATGGGAGTCTTTGCCAAACACATTGCAACATATAAAATGGGATTTCTTAATTTGGAATGAAGCTGGCCTCAAAAAATATAGGCGGACAATACTGTAGTTGCTTTCTAGAAATGCTAATAGTGGTTCACACCATCAAGCAGGGCTTAAGCTTAATAAGTACAAGAAGCAATGAAAGCGAAAACGAGAAGGTTTGGGGTTTTCTGCTGTTGTCTTTATTACCCTTCGGTCACTGTTTGCCTTTGCAGTGGGGCCTAAAGTCCTTCTTTGGAATTTTGAGTTATGTATCTTTCTTTCAGGAAGATACTCCCATTTATTTGACGATTGCTTTCTTTTGTCATTGTTTTCTCTTCTAGCACAAATTTGAATTCTGGAGGTTCATTCTGCTTTGTTAAGCGCAAATCATATCATCAGTAAGTAGACAGCAAATACAAAAGATTAATCATTTTAAGGGGTAAAGGGACAATTTTGTATATAAATTGTATGTACACTTGAAAGGTGAAGGACTAATGATCTCAAAAGAGCTTCTTTCACTGGTAATGTTAATAAAATCAGGACTTAGGAAGGCTTAACCACTCTGCCACATTAATGAGAATGACATCCATATGTTTTGTATTAGTTTAAGTCCCTTTCACCCATGCTAAGGAAAATTCCTTACTTTGAAAATCTGCCACTAGGACCACTTTCAAATAAGACAGGATGACACTTTGGAGTACGAAAGGAGGAAGAAGAAAAGATTCCATTCCTTAAATACAAATAGGCTGCTCTGTGGTAGACTCGTCTTTTCTATTGTTCCTGCAGTTTAATCTTTGGAAGTTTTGCCTGCTATGTGCTGATGTGGTACACATCAGAATATGCAGTGTTAATGCACATTCTTCATCTTTCAAGTATAAGCTACTGTATTTTTTTTTCAAGTGTCAATGCAGTACTGAATTAATTACAGGATACAAAGCCTGACAAAGGTTCTAAGGGTCGTGACTCATTTCAAATATCTGGTGCTTTTTGGAAAGCATGTTAAATTCTATTTCCTTAAATATATTTTCACTTAAATTTCAGAGCTTTGTGTTAACCCCAGAGAAAGATAAGTGACTATCTTCATCCCGCTAATAAGAATGGGGACAAGAAATCAGAAAGTTGGCTTTTCTGGGTAAATCAGAGAGCTAGATGTGTTTGCCTTTTCCTTCAATGAAAACAGCTATTCAAATACCCAAGTTGGTTCCTTGACCATTGTAGAGCTTGGTTAAACGATTTAAGGAATAAACATAAAGTCAAATTATAGCTAACATGAGGGCACAAGACATTTCAGCTAATAGTCAAGGTCCCTAAAGTGAATGCTGATCATCAGAGAACTAATTTTATCACACTGCCCTTTAATGACCACGAGGATGCTGATGAAGGGCACATAGCATATTCTTACAACCTGAATATCAATGGATTTCTTCCTCTCCATTAAAAAAAAAAAAGATCGAAATGGTCACTCTGGTTTTTATACTCTGTCTAGTTCTTTTCCTGCCTGGGACCTTCCTTCAGATGGGTCTGTTTTCTTCCTTCATCATATCTTAGGAAATCAGGAAAATCCACTCTCTTTCTCTTTAGTAAAATTCTGGAATTGGCTGGGCGTGGTGGCACACACCTTTAATCCCGGAACTTGGGAGGCAGAGGCAGGCAGATCTTTGTGAGTTGGAGGCCAGCCTGGTCTACATAGTGAGTTCCAGGGCTACAGGGAGACCTGTCTCAAAAAGACAAAAAATGGAATTGTGTTACAACAGCAATAAAAATAACTACAATTTTGCACACATTTCTTTATAAAATAGAAACTTACTGGTTGGGTTGCAGAAATATTGGCAGTGGGAAGAGGCATAATTGCAGGGAGAGGGGGCCGTGCCTTAAAAGCCTTCATTGGGGCTACCTGGAAGGAGACCTGGGGATGAGCCACTGGTGGGGCCATGCGTGCTTCTGCCTTTAAAAATTAACTATGAAAATAGAGCCTTCTGAAAAATACAGCTTACCTCATGATACTTTAATTCTTTCCACTGCTTTTTTAACAAATGATTGTAATGAAGTAAGTGGTGGTTCCAATTACTTAAATATTAGACTATTGGTAATTAATTTTTAGCTTTTAAACTTCTAATTTACAAATTTTTCTCTAAATGCATCAATCAGTAAGAATAAACAGTGTGTGTAGTTCATAAATCTAATATATCAGGGAAACAATGTATTGAAGTACCAGGTTTTCATGTTTGCAGTGCTGTGATTTAACCCAGGGCTTTAAGCAGGCAAGGCAGGCTAAACAGCACAGAGCCACACTCTTAGTTCTAGCAAGGAAGTGTTGTTGTTGCTTTTTTTTTAACAGAGCTGGAAGCCAGGGTCTTGTGAATATTAGGTAAGCACTGTACCACTGAGCTATACTATCCGCCCCAAGGCTCTCATTTTTGTAGTGGGTGAAGTAAAAATCACATAATATGCACCACTAGTGGGGGAAAAGATTATTCCTTTTATCAGCCAAACAGAAACTTTCTATGACACATACGTTGAGTGATAAACTGGTGTTAATGTCTAGTTTTTACAATTACACAGAGAATATAGAGTTAGAAATTTGAAAATGTTCAGGGACTATAAGAATGGAAGAAGAAACATTATATACCTTGGTATTTTTCTCAAGATACTATAACGGTAATAAAATATCATGAAGAAAATAAGTTCAAAAACAAGAACAAAGTCTTTATGGCTGGATAGAAACACTATAAAACAAAGGTGACGGGGGGGGTTGTAGCTCAGTGGTAGAGACCACATCTAGCATGCACAAGACCCTGCGTTCAATCTCAGCACTGCAAAACAACAATAAAACTAAACATAACAAAATAAACTCTTAGCCAAAGACAGATAAGAGGGCACACATAGATATAAATCTATCTATCTATCTATCTATCTATCTATCTATCTATCTATCTATCTATCTATCTATCTATCTATCTATCTATATTTTAAAGCACAGTATGTCTTATGCTATTAGTGAAATGATAATAGTGCAAAATGCAGGTTTCTTTCATTACTGCGAATAGCTGAGCATAGCAAGAGGTGCAGTAATGGTGGATACTCATATAAGAGTCTGTCTTTTTATAACAGGCCAACTTCAGCTAACCATTTTTAGTTTTACATGAAATCATCCAATTTCAAGTGGTTCTTCCAAATACCAAGGAATGGCAGGATCTAGACTTATCCCACACATTAAATGCTGACTTTTCAGTTGAAATTGAAAATTATAGTCTTCCACATTCTGAACCATAAACATTTCAGAAAAAAAATAGTTCCAGCTCAGGAATAAAATAGACTCTACATAGATTCTGCTTTTTTAAAAAAAATCATTCCATATGGTTTTAATCAAAGGGGCTACGAAACAACTGTTAAAGACCAATGCAAGGCAAGGTAATATTCACAAATGAGCAGATGCATTTGGGATCCCATGCTCAGGGCTGGTGCCAGAGAGAAGAACAATGTAATAGTGGAGGCTTCTTAATGTAAACAATAGTGACTGTGGGCTCCTAGGGGAACTGTCTGCAACTTGCATCTCACTGCTTCTCTGGCATTGAAAGTAAATATTGTACATATGGACGTGATCCACAGATTCAACATGAAAGGTAAGATTTTCCTCACACACAGACTAGCAGAGTTTTCTGTGATCTTTTAAGACTTGGGGTATTTTCTTCATCCGTGTGCTTGATTTTTTTAAAATAGCAACAACCTAACTTTTTTTAATGCAGCATTGAAAAATAACTGGTCTTTTTTTTTTATTTCCCCTTAGAACTAACAGCAAGCAGTACACACTTGTATGTCACAACTTTGAATTCAGTTTTTATAAAGGGTGTCATGATTGTCAATACAGCCTTCTTTAGATCAAGTATGGTTGCTTGCCTTTGGAGATTATGAAGACAGGGAAGAAGCAGAAGATTTTTTTTCTCTAAAGCTTTCAACTCGTTACAGGGTTACGCTATGTCTGACCTCGTTTCAGGTTCTCTTACCCTTGTGGAGGGCTGATACATTAGGAAAGCAGAGAAAATGTCAAGTGTGGATAGCTGTGCTACTTAACACATGCAACACAGTGTGGGTAAGCATGCTTGGAAGAATCAGGAGAAGCTTCTTGCATTTAATAAAAAGATGCATGAAAACATTCAGACTTATTTCTGGCAACTGGATTCACTGGCACAACATAAAAAAATGGTACTACACTGCATCAACTTAATGGTGAAGCAAGAACGTTCTAGGATCAAGTCTTTAAGGAATCCACATTAGGTGCTTAGGTTTCCCAAATCCCTTTATAGGTTCTCAGCTACCAAATGCCTATTCAAAAATACACATAATGCTATGCTTCACTTTTTCTTTTCTTCATTAACATAATGAAACCGTTCTCTTTTTGATTTTCAACTCCCACCCTGTTGTGGTGACCTTTAGCCATTCCAATTCCCATTTTTCTTTGACCTGCGTGCACTATACCATTTGGCTTTCTGGTAGTTGGGAGCTGGCAATGGTTTCCTGCTTATCTTCTTTGAGTAACATTCCTGATGAAGAACAGCTGAGAGAACCAAAGTGCCCCTTACCATCAGGGCACATTCCGGGCAGAAAGGCTTTCTGTGTTCTGCCCTTGATTTGCTGGCCTGTCTGGGCCTTACAGGTAAGGAATGCTTTTGACCAAAGCGGAGTCACATGCCTCCTTCACCACAATGAACAAAAAGACACACATTCAGATCTCAGTGCAATGTCAGGTTTTCAGGAAGCAGGGCTTCTGCAGAAGTTGGTCAGTCTCATCTTTCTGAACAGTCCCACACTTTGTTATGGACGATGAAACCTGGAGTAAGAGAGACACCATGAGATCTGGTAGAGGAGTGTACTCTGTGTTTGGCAAAAGAAGTAAGGCATGGATATCACCAACTGAAGCACTGTGAAAGTTCTGTGGTGACAGACTACTCATATGTATATTGTTAGAAAGCAGAGTTAATCCTTGTATACAAGATGCTAGTTATTCAGGTCCATAGATCAATCAAGACAAAAATCACTTGCTTGAGGGTCATGTGTCAGGTATGGATTTGGTCATACCTAACCTAAAGATACAAAAGACAGACTATAATCACTATTCCATCAGCTTAAAGCTGAGTATGGTGGCACACACTTGTCATCCCAGTACCTGGAAGGTAGTGACAGGAGTATTGGGAGTTCAAGGCCATCTTGACTACATGAGGAGTTCCAGTTGAGCCTGGGCTACTTGAGATACTACCTCAAAAACCAAACCAAACAACAGCCCCCCACAACAAAACAAAACGCCTTAAACAAGGTCATTCAGCCTCTTACCAGCTTCTGCCTGTGACTTAACACTGATTTTATCCATCTATATTTCTAAACGCCTGAGAGACATTTCCACCAGGATGGGCCACATGTCTCATTCTAAGCATATCCACAAGTATACAGAACTGTTTTTTTTTTTTTTTTTTTTTTTTTTTTTTACCTTTTTTTTTTTTTTTTTTTTTTTTTTTTTTTTTTTTTTGTTTTTTTGGAAAAGATTTGATGGTCTACTTAAAAAATACGTTGCATCCGGAAACCCCAGATTTGCAAGTCTCTTCTCTCCTCACCCTTCATTTCCCTTCTGTCACCAAATCTTGAACCCATTGTCTCGAATCATTCATCCTCACCAGCTTGTGCTAGCATCATTTTAGTGGGCTGCTTGTTAGCCAGCAAGCTGGCTTTATTTCCCTCCAAGAGGTTCTGAATATTCCTGCAATTTTGAAGCCAGTGCTTTTGAACATGCTGTTCCTAATTATTCCAGTTCCCTCCATTTCCCATCTGTATTTTCATTGTCAAGATCAAAGTCAAAAGATATTGTCTTCATAAAGCTTTATCTGACCCAGCTTTTCAGTCCTACTTCTGAGATTCTACATTTATGCAGCTCTGCTTAGCATTGTCTAGTTTTCTATAATCAAACGCTCATTTATCCCCATAAACCAGTCCCTGCTGTCTCTATCAAGCCTATGGTCCCCACTGTCACCAGCATTATCATTATGAAATATCAATCCCAACTATGCAGGCTCATTTTTAAAAGAATTGTCTTGTTTTTATTCTCTACAAAACAAAATTTCCTGGAGGAGAACTGAAGCCTTTCAGAACGTGGCCCAGCCCTGTATCTCCATTATGACATCCAAACCACTTGCCCCCCGGATGCTTTGTGTTTGTGTTCTCTCCTGATCTTATCTGTCCTCTATCTTCACTTTGCCCAATTTTTCTCTTTGACGTCCCTGAAGTCTCTTTTCTCTGCCTCTCAGGGAGGCATGAATCACTCCCCTCTGTGTTCTTTTGACTTTTGGTTTGTGTCAGTTATTCCTTATATGATGTGGTCTTTGTTCAGAAGACCTGTGCTGTTGGGCCATGGGAAGCTAAGGAAAGAACTGTTCTCATTCACTCCTCCACACTCATGGAACACACTATCTGGCAAATGATGTCTCTTAATCAGTGTTGTTATTTTGAATCAAAGCATTGAAAATAAAAAAATATAGAGATATAAGAAGGGCTGGAGCTAAGTGATGGAGTCCCTGCCTAGTGTGTGCAAGGGCCTAGGTTCCATCCCTAGCATCTCACAAAGAAAAAAATATAAAGAGATAAAACAAGATTGGCCAGAAGTTGATCTCTTATATTGCTTCTGTGTCTTTGATTTCCTTTTGGTCAAAAATAAGATCTACTGAGCAAATAAGTTGGCTAAAGCACAAATGTGTCTTCTTGGACCACAATCTCACACAGATGTGCTAGTCCATGTTCTACTGAGAAACAGAGGGCATTACTGGATCTGCCACCAGAGCCATATTTACCCTGGTCATGTGCAATTCTTTCCCTGTTGGGCCCTGCATACCAGGAACAAGGACCTCCATCCCATCAGCTCACCTCTGTCTAGGGTGGGATCTTTTTCTACTCTCCCAGCTGTAGACTTGAAGTTCTCTCTGATCATCAAAACCACAGAACCAGTGTTATTTCCCCAGACAACCCTTTCCTGGCCATCTAGTCTGCCCGTTCCCTGCTCCCTCCCAAGGCATCATGTTACATTTTCTCTAGCACTTGAGATGACCATCTGTTCCTTCATTTGTAATTATTTATCTCCCTCAATATATCCTAACACCTGAGGCCCAGGACCTTATCCGATGTGTTCTAAGTTCCCAGTGTTCGGAACAGTCAAGCCCACCATATGTGCTCAATGCGTAACTGCTGGAAGCAGAAACAACCAAATACATATTAAAGGGGGCAGTTAGGAAGTGATTTGATGACTCTACAAATAACTTTATAACTGAGCAGTTCAGTCTTAAGACTCTTCAATTTAATTACAAATAAATATACTAATATATAAAAGCCCAGCTGATAGGACATTCCAATATGCCATCTATGAAGGGCTAATCACAACCTGAAAGAATAATGAAATAAATTTTTGTTTTATTTAAATTTTTACTTACATTTAAATTCATTTTGTATGCGCGTGCACGTGTGTGTGTGTGTGTGTGTGTGTGTGTGTGTGTGTGTGTGTGTGTGTAGGTCAGAGGGCCACTTTCAGAAGTCAGTTCTTTTCTTCTTCTACATAAGTCCCAGGGATTGAACTCAGGTTAGCAGACTTGGCAGCAAGTGCCTTTCCTCCATTGGGCCAAATTTGCCATCCACAAACATGGAAATTCTATAAACGCATTTTAAAAGAGCAACTGGTAACTTCTCAAAGTAAACCTTTTTTGAAAAAAAGTATATGTGTTGGCAGGACGTGGTGGCGCATGCCTTTAATCCCAGCACTCGGGAGGCAGGCAAGCGGATCTCTGTGAGTTCAAGGCCAGCCTGGTCTACATAATGAGTTCCAGGACAGTTGGAGCTACAGGGAGACCCTGTCTCAAAAAGACAAAAAAGTATGTGAAGGACAGGCAGATGATAGCAGCTAACAATTACTAGTGTTTACTATGTGCTGGGTACAAGACCAAATGTTCTGTATGTATTACCTCATTTATTCTTCAAAGCATTCCTATAGAGTCGGCACCCCTATACTCCCTTTGTACAGACGTGGAAACTGAGGCCCTGGGACCCAAGTCATTTGCCTAAAACAGAGAAGTGGTAAGTGGAGGTGCTGGCTCTAGACTCTAATTTTAACTGATTTTAAATATAGACCAAGCCATGTCTTCAGCTGTGCTTTCATTCAGGGGTGGGGGGTAAGGCTGGGTTATGCTACTATCTTGTAACCATCCTGGTAGGAGAGAAGATACTTTATAGCAAGTCTTGTGCTAGCAGATTACCAAAATAATCAACTCCAAAGAATTAAATTTTCCCCAAGAATCCCTTGCTGTATAAGGGGAAGGCTGAAGCTTTGGGTCCAGCCAGAGGAGATACTTGCCTGCCAGGAAGAAATTTTTACATACTTCTCCTAGGCCAGAGCCAAGAAAATGATGGGTCAATGCTGGGTGCAACCATACCTTGACCAGTATTGTTTAATTATACACACTTCTTATTCTCTATTTAAACCCAAACCTCATGTCAGGACCTAAATGTCAGGATCACTGGACTCCTTTGTTTCTCTTCCAATTGTGGCCATATTGAACAGGCCTCTTTATCTGTTTTCACTATGACTTGCTTCTTTAATTGGTGTGTTGGGAACAGGTGTCCAAGCCTAGCTTTTTGGGGCCACCAGGGTCTAGGCTTGTACCCTAAAAACTATGGTAACACTGTGGGTAGAATGTAATAGAGGTGATTGGTAGGTTTTCCACATCTGTAAATATTGATCAATTTTGGGCAAAGTCCTGTTGGCCATCTCCAGGCTACACTTGATTGATGCAATTACCTCAGATGCTTCTACCTTTTGCCACCAGGGACAACAGATGTCAGTGAGTGTTCTCAGACTATTTACAATGACTGATGCAGCAAATCCAGAAGCAGCCACTCCCTTGGAGCAGCACACACATGCAGGCTACACACCAGGAATGAGCCCTGGGACTCCTGACAGCATGAGACATATACCTTGTACCTGTGGGGTCCTCACACTGGGAACTAGCAGCCACCGTTCAGGTGTAACTTCCCTAGGCACAAACTCATCTGATAGCAAGGGTTTATCCCTCCCAGATTTGCAGGACTTTTACCCACCAAACATTCCACAATGTCCTTATCTTCAGATGTCCTTTGGTTTTCGATTCAAATGACAAGTGTGGGGAACACTGACATAAGAGGACTTATTGTCTCATTGGTAAATGTGTATGGCATAAAGAAAGTACATGAAAAATCAGATCAGGCAACAAAGTAAGACATCAGTGCACTGGAAGAGCACTTTCTTCTAAAGTCCAGCATTTTCTAGAAAGAAAGTTGTTCTTAGTTTTCCCAAACCACCATGGAAACACTAAAATTTTCCTTTTCTATTGCACACACCATTTGCCAAAGAATCTAGGTTGGTAGTGAGTTCTCCTGGGTTGACAGCATCTCCAGGGGGATCTGAGAAAAAGGTGACCCACCAGCACTGTGTTGTAATCCTGTGAAAACAAGGCCCAGGCCAGAACTGCAGCCTTTTATATTACTAACCAGATTTTGTAAAAAAACAAAAAAGACTTGTATTTTCCTGCTCTATTTATCAGTCAAAAATATTTATATCCTGTTATATTAGGCATTGTATATATAAGTTGGGCTGTAAAATTTTATGGTCAGAGGTACTGAAAATGCAAATTATTCCTAAGCTTGTTCAGCTTTATCTCCTGAGGAAGTTCACCCATCTGAAAGAATGACAGTTTTGGCTGTACGCTTCAAGTTGGTGGACCAATAAAGAGATTTACTCTGCCCTCAGGACATTTAAGCTTTCCACAGGCCACTTTCTTTTTAGAATGTGCCTGAGACTCAAATCTGAAATTATATTTTCTTCTTGTTATTTTTTAAAAACAAACTATAGTGCATCATTTTTACTTTCCTACTGTTGAAAGAGAATGAAGAGGGGGTATTTCTTAAGTCATAAATTCAAAGAAGAGTATTTATTTCTCAGAGATAGTTCTTCCAGAATTTAATTAAAAATACTCATTTCCCATAAATTCATTTAAGTAGGTAGCATAAAAATAAAATTGCTCACAGATATAAAATATTAAATCTCTGTACTTCAATATTTTGTGCATACTGAGTTTCTGGATAACTCACTCCCCATATTTAATTTACTTATGCTTCTGTGAGGATGACGATCAAAGCCAGGGTCCTAGGTGTGAGAGGCGAACGCACAACTGCTGAGCTACAGTCTGGTCTGTGTTCCTTCTTCCCTTGCAGGAGTCTCACTATTGTGTCACAGAGACTTCCATTAAACAAATAAAGAGACTCTCCTAAGCTGCAGCTCCTTCTTCCCGAAGAGGTCAGACCACACTCTGCCTGGGCACTTCTTATTTCCAATACTGAACCATGTTCTCAGCATTTCACAACTCTCTTGAAGTCTCTGTCCAGGTATGAGAAAGTGGATCATCCAGGAAAGAGTATCATAACCCAAAGAGCCTCTCATGCTTCTGTGGTGGACCCAACTATAGTCCCTGCAATGCCACACCTATCTACCAGCTTAGAGAGTGGTTTACTTTATCTGTAAACCCAAGAGAAAGCAATGCCTCAAAAGACATAGAATGAAATCATTGTTTGAAAAAGAGCATGCATATGTGTATGTAGCAATCTTGCTATAAAAGTCTTTCAAAAGTAGAGAGAGAAAAAAACCTCCTTAATTCTATAAGAAACTATTAAGAACTTCTGATCTTCCAACATTTTTCCCTATGTATCTGAATTTTAAAAATACCACTGTAAACATACATCCAGGCAATATCCTGATAGTCTATTTGACACGATATGATCTTTTGAGATCTGTTTTAACTCTAAAAGCTTCAATTCAATGATCCTATGAATATGTGATAATACATCTTTACACATGTGAAAGTACCATGCATACCCTAAAATGTTATGTGCAAAACTAAATTTATTTCTTAAAAGGGATACTCTCTCGATTTTAAATCTATGTTAATACAATAAAAACATGAAAAAGACTATCGAGAAGATTAAAATTATATTCACAATCTTTCCTCTCAGTTATAATTAAAAAAATTAGTTTTAAGTAAAATTTGACCTTTCATGTAATTTTCCATCACAACTTATTACTTTCTACAGAAATTCCATTTGTCTTGGGAAGGGAAGTAGATTTTGTTTGCCATGGTGTTCTCTTTGGAGAATGCAATGATTCTATATCATTGATATATAGGTCACTGTTTAAACGCACTTTTGGGTTTTAGGCAGTGGGCTGAGTGAACAGCAGGGGTAGAAAATACAAGATGCAGCCAGAGAAGCAGCAAATACTCTAAGGAATGGAGGTTGCCACTTGGGCCCTATCAGGTCCCAGGATGACTTCCTGTGGGGAGCACTTGTCCCCATCTTTGTGCCAAGGCCCTAGTATGTATTCCAATTCCAGAAAGCTCTCTGGAAAATACTGGGAGGAATGAGGGGAATTGAATAAAAGAGCAGATCAACACAAATTTTCATGAAAACACACACCACAGAATATGTCCTGTGACGGAGGTAAAAGAGGTGTCTTCCCAGTATGCCAAAAGTATTCACAATATGAATGCCAGCCCATTATTCAAGACAAACCATGGGCTTGAATATTCATTACAGAAACAAGGACTCAGGGGATGGATCCTTCAGTATTTCTTTTAAATAATTATTGTTGGTTAGGTAAAATATTTTCCCGCTTCAAAAGTTTAAAAGGTTCTAAAATTCGAGCAGTAAAATTCTCTTTCTGTCTGCCCCAGCCATAAGCTTCCCAGAGACAGTAGTGTCCTGATGCTTTTGGGTGTCTTTGCAAAGATACTGAAACACAGGAAGCTATATACGGGCATGATCCTTCCAGTGTTCACTGATAGACTGCTGTGTGGATGAGCGTCTGGATAAACAGGTGCTGAGCAGGCAAACATTGATGTCTTCATTATTACCCACCTCAGACTGGCAGGGGCCTCAGAGAGTTCGGTTCTGAAGGGAAGGCTTATTGATGTAGGAGATAATTCTGGCACTAATCAGAAGAAAGGGTTGCTACCATGTATCTAGGCTGCATTTAATGGACTAGGTAATAATTCACAGTGTATTCATGCCCTGTGAGGGGGCTGTTGCTAAGAGCACCAGCATCTTTCACATGAGTAATTTTCTAAGTGAAATGCATAGTCATATTTTTGTATTATTTTGACTAGAAACAGTAGTGTTTACCAAAACTTTTTCTTCTTAAGAGAAATACTGACACCAACTTGAAAATCACAGCATGATTTTTATACCTCCAAAGCCAAAAATACTTCCCTGCTGGAATGCAACTCTAATGATGTCATATAAATTAATGGAAAAATAGCATTAGACATTTGATTTGTGGCCAAGTCTTAAATACTACTTAACTAAGGCATATTTATTTTGGTGATATGAATGAGTATTTAATTTTTCCTTATCAGGAATGATAGTTTAAAAGAGTGTTAATCAATATATATTTTTAAAGTCTTTTCAAGTTTACCCTGTGATATCAGCAGTTATCACCTTGAAACTTACCTAGTTGCCTCTATTAGCATTTACTTAAACAATGAAAATATCATATTATTTCAGGAAACACAAAAAAGCACAGTCTACAATTCTTCACAGAGGACTAAAATGTAGAGGAATAACCAACAGAATTTTGGAGATGAAAAAAAAATCCCAACAAATAGCAAAACAGTTTACAAGTCTTCTCTGGTTGAAAAGTGTGATACAGGCAGGAGTCAAAGCTCATTGGAACATAACAAATAATAATAGAAACTGACCCATGAATATATTAGAAAAGAATTTCACATCTAGAAGGATAATAAGGTATACTGAGATGTCAACTATTAACTTAAACAAAAGTAAAGCGTGTGAATGCTCTTGAATCATTCACATGAATAAATGCTCAATGAATAAAAGTTCTAAGTCTTAAAACGAGGTTAAAAACTCATTCAATTTTATGTCTTACAGGGCTTATACTGAGTTCGTACTGTTGCTCTGGAGTGTGTTACTGAATATGGAATATGTTAAGTGAAATGCTTCTTCTAATTATGTAGTTATTTAAAAAAAATAATGATTAAAAAATAGGCACACGCCTTTAATCCCAGCACTTGGGAGGCAGAGGCAGGCGGATCTCTAAATAATATTTTTTAAATGTAGGAAACAGCATATCTTTAAATGGAGATCTTCTTTAAAGGGTAAAAACTCATCCAATTTTATGTCTTACAGGGCTCATACTGTGAACCTAGAAACTTGCACCCACTTGTGAAATAGATGTACTCTTGCTCTGGAGTGTGTTACTAAATATGTTAAAGCTGTAATGAAATGCTTCTTCAAATCATGTAGTTATTAAAAAAAATAATGATTAAAAAACAATAATTAGTAGATGTGAAAAACATTACCATTGAAATCTACCTGATGACTTTATATCCATGCTCAGATGCCTAGAAGCTCAGAAAGTAACCAACTGTGACTAGTAATAATCAGATATTTAGAGATTAGAAATGCATGTGCAAACATCCAATGTCAATTGCATTGAAAAAGAATTTTTCTGTATGAAACCTAACTCTGTATTTTAATAATGGAGATATTTTTTAAAGGTTAAAACCTCATTTAATGTTATGTCTTATAGGGTTTATACTGAGTACAATATTGTATAACTGTAATAATTCAACTGTAAACCTAAAAATTTACAGCCAATTTTGAAAGAGATGCATCTTAGCTCTGGAAATTGTTATTGAATATGTCAATGCTGTTGTAATAAAATGCTTCTTCTAAGTATGTGGTTATTAAATAAATAGTTTTTAAAAATGTGAAGACAATAGTTTATAGTCTTGGCTACCTCCCATAAAGCAGAGAACAACGGAAGAAAAAGTAACAACACAGGCATGTTTGGAAGTGCAAATATTTAAACAAAAGATCATTAGAAAAGCTAAAAGGCTAGCAACAGATTGGAGAAAACCACTGTGGACCAATAAATCACATTTTACTAATCTTTATAAAAAAAACAGAAAATCCAAAAGAAAATTTAAAAAGGTTTTGAACAGGCAAGACAAACAATAAAATAGGTCAATAAAGATAAGTAAAGCTACCCAACCTTATGGAAATCAGTGAAATAGGGTATTACTATTTAGCCTGTAGAATATCAATCCTGTAACTATTCTTTTGCCCCAACTGCTGATGAGGGTGACTGAGAAGACTGTGTGCTCATAAACCATGGGTCAGTAAACTAAGTGTCCTTTTTGAAAGATAACATAGTAATATCTTTTTAAAAATGTAAAACACATAAATACAGTGACCTAGGATATCCACTTAATGGGACAACCACAGAAATACTGGCATGTGTACACAGACATAAGCATAAAGTCAAGGTCTCAGTGTTGACAGTGAAAAATGAAAACACTCATAAACAAACATCCAGCAATGGTGTGTGTGTTCAATAACGTATATATAGTACATTATCTATGAGATACCACAGAGTCACTAAGTGAGCTATATACTAATAAGGATTGATTTTTCTAGATCCTGTGTGTGGGTGAAAGAGTTATATAAATACTCTGTATGCCCACATATATTATACACATATGAGTTTGTAAATGCATAGAAAAAATGTCTAGGAGGACCTACCTCAAAATTTTACCAGTGCTTACCTGCAGGAATATAGAAGAGGTTGGGAAGTAAAGGAGGAATTTAATGTTTTAATTTGATAAACATTAGTATTGAATGCTTAATTAAAATTTATCATTTTGTACATAAAAGGAATAAATAAAAAAGAAGTGACCCTGACATTTCCTTATAGCCTAAATTTGGTGACTTGCTTATAGAGCGCATCAGAACAGGAAGAACTGTTTCATATAAATATTTCTCATAGAATTGGAACTTCCATGACAATGGATGTTTTTTCATTTGTGTGTTCTCTGCTGTCATTTATTCTCACCTCCTGCTCTCAAATGAACATAAGGTTACCAGATACTACACTTCCTAGGGCAGTCAGGCAGAAGCAAACTGTCCCAAGTGGCATGGTGGAATGTATGAAGACACCACAGCTCAGAGGTCCAGCCTCAGCTACACAAGCACATGCCATTTTCTCCACTGCTGCAGCTCCAGCCAGTTCCACATCACTGTAAATATCCTGCCTCCTTTTTATGATCAATTTTCTTGGAGAAGTACAGCTTCAAGTGTCACGTTTTAGCATGAACTTTTCCTGACCCCAGCTGTGGCAGGAAGATACAAGTCTGGCTTGATATAAGGGCAGGTTATGCGTTCAAGAGTAGACTGTGATGGGATAAAGCCCCCAAAGAGAGAAAAGTGTACCTATTCAGGATTTTCCCTATTTGCAAATACAAAGGAGGACGCAAGGGAAACAAATGACACAGCCTAAGAGAAAGGTTTCTTCTGCACAGCAGACCTTCCTACACGAAGAACAGCTGTGGAGCAAGTCTGGGATAGAGGCCCCTCTACACTTCACAGAAGTTGCTATTAAATAGTGAAGCTGAACCTGCTTCCTTTACCCTATGATATGTTTCCCTAAACAGAACAGCATCGCCACCATCAGGGCCAGAAGCACAGCACATGGCTGCCCTACAGAGGCTATCTCTAGCTTAGGGCAGTGCATCAGTATTTGTTTTCTGAGAAGATAGAATTTAGCCTTCTTCACAGTCTTTTGTCCTGTTATTTTCTTTTTCTGTTAATAAAAGTGTGTGTGTGTGTGTGTGTGTGTGTGTGTGTTGTATATGTGTGCACAGGTGTGTACAGAGGGTGAGAAGGATACCAGGAGTCCTCCCTCCATTGCTCTTTGTCTATTCCCTTGAGACAGGGTCTCTCTCTGAGCCTAGAACTCAAGTCTGTCCCTCCACCTACACTCACTGCTAGACTGGAAGCCTGCAAGACTCAGCTATCTTCTCTCTCTGCTCCTGGGGCTAAGGTGCATGCGGCCATACCTAGCTTTTTATGTGGGCTCTGGAGATCCAAACTCAGGTCCCCACACCTGCATAGCAAGTGCTCTTAGCCACTGAGCCATATCCCTAGACCCCTCAATTCAGTTTTCAAAGATTAAATTTTTGTGCAAATTTTTAGGAACAGCCTCATAAGGACATATACTTAAGAGATTGAAACAAACAGAACAGCCCTCACACGTGGAAACCAGACAACACATGTACTCGGGTCCCTCCAGTTTTCTGTAGTCTGTAAAACCAAGGGCAACTGGCAGGAAAAACCGCAGGATTATAGTTGTTGGTATTTGGATCTTAAGTGCCCGTGTGCTAAAATCGTAGTCCTCAGCTTGGCCCCACCAGGACTGGTGCAAACTTTAGAGGCAAGCCTAAGGGGAGATCTTGCAGTCACTGGGGGTTTACAAGTCAATGTCTCGGGTATTATACCTACATAAAGTTTGACTAACACAATAGTGATTTGAGGTACCAATAAACACATGATCCTCATTCTAAGCTGTTATCTTTTGAACACTCAGTTCCTATCTTAAGTTGTGTCTACTGTAGGTTCCCACACTGACTGTCAGCAGCATCTACTCTGGGCACAGAATGATGAGGATACTTGCTTTCTGATCTCAAACCAAAACAGAAAAGAGAAGCATCATGTAGCCTTTCAGAATGATTCAGACTTCATTGACAGAGAGAAAGAAAAGACCTGATCTTAGAAGCTTTTATTCAGAAAGATTATTCTGGGTGCCCTTAAAAAAACCACTGAGTTTGTTATGAAATTCCAGAAATTTATAATTGGATCTAGTCATATCTTTAAGTCTGCCATGAGGACTCTTGGCTTACTAGTAAAGGCCAAGAAGGATAACTGAGTTAAATGAGAGAGAAGCAGACATGTTCATTAGATGGTTTTTCTGATGAGCCACATTAAAAATTAAGTTATGATAAAATAAACTCAATGTGAAATTTACCATGCTGAGCATTTTCAATATGTAGAACTGGATTTTGTCCACCTACCTTGTAAACTGTCGACTCTCTTCATGAACTTCCATTTCTGTACTTTTAAATTCATTTAGCTCCTTTCTTATTGCTGCCTAAACAGGAAAACATCAAGTAGAATATTGTTTAGGTGATATATTTCCCCATTCACACAGCACTCATGAAACATATTATTTTCAGAAATATTTTTGGGAAAGAGAAGGATTACTAGTCTATCCCAGGTAAAGATATAAGTGAAACATGTTACAGGCTGAGTGCCCTGATATGAAAACCTGAAATTAGAAAATCTTCAAAACCTGAAACTTTCTAAGCACCAACATGAAGCCACAAGTGGAAAATTCCATATCTGACCTCATGTGACTGTTGCAAATTGGAGGCACAGTAAAATGTTGTATGAGATGACCTTTAGGCTATGCGTGTATGAGGTATATGAAATATGAATAAATTCTTTTCATGCAGTGTTGGAGATTGAACCCAGGCTTTCTGCACACTAGGCAAGTGCTCTGTATCACTCGGCTGAACTCCTAGTCCCATAAATGAATTTTGTGTGCAGACATGGTCTTCAACCCTCAGCTCATCTCACGATGTTCCTATGTAAATATCCCAAATTCTGAAAAAAAACAAAAAAACAAAAAAACAACTCCTAAATAAGAAACATCTTTGGTCACAAACATTTCAGAGGAGGGATATTAAGGCAAAGGTAAACTGAAGCCAGGGCACTCCCTTGAGGAGAAGGCCAGCAATAGGGTCTTGATTCCTTCATGGGTCTAGTCTGGGTGTCACACACAATGTCCCCTACCCCTTGATGGCCATGGAAGGTCGATGACATAGGATTTTTAAAAGAATATCATGTTCCTAGGAAAGTTTTGCATTTAAGATTGCCCACAACAACATAGCTTTGACTTGCTGCCACACAGCTACTGCAAAGACAGTTGCTATTTATTCTTCAATTTTTGAAAGTTTAGTCAAACAGGACTGAAAATTTCGGCACAGCACTTAAAGCTACTCAGAAAAACATCAAATAGGAGGTCTTATTTAAAGAACACATAATCCATGCCATGTATAAAGAGATGCTTATGCATTCAGACTGGAAAACTGAGACACTCCTCCAAATGCTAACTTTGGTTGTCTGTTAACACACAGTGGCAGGATTATTCACGGGTTATTTTCAATTTGTGTCTTATTTTTATTTCCTAGTTTTTCTACAAAGGATGTTTCACTCACATATAAAGTACTAATAAAAAACCTTTATAACTTTATGTAGAAGGGACTCCTCAGCCAAAACACAGAATATTTTAAATGTTTTTTATGGAAAGAATGTTTCACTCATATAAAAAGGAAGGTAGGAACAAACTACCCTTATAACTTCTACGCAAAATGAACTGACTCTTCAGCTAAATGCAGAATGACACTATAAACCACAGGAAGTGACTTCCCAGAGAGATAGGAAAACCTACTTTGTGGTTGGAGGTCGAAGAACTTTGGAAAAGGGAAAAGACAGAAGAAAGCCCCAAGACCTCTCTGTGACTGTCTCCCATCATTACGCATCACTCTGCAACTCACTGGCTTCCCTTCCTGGTACCTTTCGATGCTAGAATTAAATCCTGTTGTCACAGACTCTCTTTTCTTTAGCTATGCAAGTTCTCTGGGGGAATCTGGGACTGTGAACTGTGGTCCTAATTTTAATACTGACTTTTGGAAGGGCTAAAGCCGGCAGAGAAGTGTTTGTGGGCCTGAGTCCCCATGACATGGTTATAAAGCCTGTCTCTGCAGTCAGACCAACAGTGAGGAGACTTAGCTCTGGTCATTGTAAAAACTGGAACCTGGAGTCTGAAGCTAGTTCTTCCTTGAAAGGAAGTGTTTCAGTTTGAATTGTGGCAGGGAATCCTAGCTCTACGGTAATTTTGAAAAAGTTCTTTTCTAAATGTAAGGTGTCACATAGGATGTAAAAAGCACTTTGGCTGGAGTCAGAGGACAGGTATGCTAGCTAGTCTCCACAGCATGTGAGTCGCCTTCTTCTGAAGCTTCAGTTTTCCCATTGCAATGGCTTGGATGAGTGTTACTCAAAGGCTCATGTGTTAAGGCTTGTTCTCCAGGGTGATATTATTAGAGGTTCAATGAACACTTAAAAGGTGGGGTCTTATGGGGATGTCTGTACGTCTTCAGGGGCATGTCCCTGAAGGAGATATGGGACCATGGCCTGTTCTCTCTTTGCTTTTTTTTTTCCCTTTTTGAGACAGGGTCTCCTTGTAGCCCCAGCTGTCCTGGAACTCACTGTGTAGACCAAGCTGGCCTCGAACTCACAAAGGTCCACCTGCCTCTGCCTCACAAGTGCTGGGATTAAAGGCGTACGCCACCACACCCGGACCTCTACTTTGCTTTTTTAGAAAAAAAATTTATTTATTTTTATTTTATGTGTATGTATGAGTGCTATGCCTGCATGTATATCAGTGCACCTGTGTCATGCATTTCCTGCAGAGGCCAGAAGAGGGGGTCGGTCTGTAACTGGAGTTACAAATGGTTGTTAGCTGCCTTGTGGGTGCTGGGAACTAAACCAGGTCCTCTGCAAAAGCAGCCAGTGCTCTTAACCATGGAGCCATCTCTCCAGCCCCTCTCTTTGCTTTTTGATGCATGATGTAAGGAGGTTGATCCACCACGCACTGCCCACAACAATCATATGATATTCTCACCAGAGACTCACAGCCTTGGGTCACTTAATCTTAGACTCAAATATCCAGAACTATGAACCAAAATAAATGTATAAGTTAACTGCTTCAGGTGTTTAGTTACCATGTCAAAATGCTGACTAATATACCCACCTAGAAAAGAGGGATGAAAATTCCTGACAATATTATGAATAGTAATCAAAAGTAGATTTGAAATGTTTTGCATATGTAAGTTTACCATTAAAATATCATTATTATGAAGTTTTCTAAAAATATATTATTTTAGTTTATGACTGTGACTATTATTTTCATTTTTATTTATGGAGAGTGCTGGAATGCAAGAAAATATTGCTGAAGGAGACTCAAATACAAGTAAGACAAAAGAAGTCAGGTATGGTGGTGCATACCTTTAATCCCAGGACCTGAGAGGCAGAGATAGGTGGATCTCTCTGTGTGAATTCAAGGCCAGCCTGGTCTACATAGTGAGTTCCAGGCCAGCTGGAGCTACAGGGAAACCTTGTTTCAAAAAGATCAAAATGAATGAATGAATGAATAAATAAATAAGACAAAAGGCTTATTGGTGATAGTGGGTTGGCTATCTAGCCAAGAGTCTGGCAAAATCCAATAAAAGCATTCCAAGAGAATCAACTGGGATGTGGAATTTATAAATGAGTACAAATGTAGACTATGCACCACACAGTATGTATTAATGAAATTCACAATTCTCCACTGACTGTATTCCTACATATTCATTGTTTTCCTCAGAGAGACATTGAAGATTGAGTGGCATAGCCCATGTTCTCATGTACAGTACAGCCCTGCCTTTGTAAGAGGTGGTGTCTGTCTCTTCAGTGTCGACTCCGGGTAAGCCCAGTCACCACTTTGAACAGGAAAACACAGTAGAGGTGACATTGTGCTAATTCTAGGGAAGATGGCTCCTGGCCTGGCACCACTTGCATCTTGGAAGCCAGCTGCCATATAAAACACACATGTCTACTTTCAAGAAACCATACTGAGAGAAACCCTAGATACAAAGAAGGACCTCAGAGGATTAGATGCTGTGCAGACAGAGGCCAAGGAGCAGGATGACACAGATGTATTCATAAAGAAACTACCTTGGAAGTGGGTTCTCCAGCTGGAGCATTTCTCCCAATGACATGTGGGGTAGAAATAAATCCCTGGGCTGAGACTCCTACCTCACAAACTTGTAAGTGAAATACATTGCTGATTTAAGCCAGTAGGCTTAGGGTGGCTTGGTATCTGAAGTAGATAACCTGAACTCTAAGACAAAACAGAGGCCTAGTGAGCTCTTGAGACCTACTAGTTATCAAGTGGGCATTGAGTGACTAGAGCAGAGCCACACAGAAGCCTCCAAGTCTGATACTTTGCAATAAAATGAGCTTCCGGGGCTAACACACGTGTGTGCTGGTTTGTAATTAGAAGTTAAGCATCCGTTATAGGAATGACGTGACAATGGCTATAACACTGTTTCAGGGACCACTTGTCTGAAAGATGCATCAGAAAGATGTGACTTCAGCCTTAAAATTAAGGAAGTACAATATTACTCTCAAAATTTACTGAATAGTGACCCTAGTTTAATTCCAAGAGTTACTACTTTGAATAAAAAGATTTCTTAGAGGCTTTAAAAGAGGGAAGAAGTGGGACTGGAGAGGTGACTCAGGGGTTGGGGAGCACTAGCTGCTCTTGCAAAGGACCTGGGTTCAGTTCCCAGCACCCACATGGTGGCTAGTAACTATCCAAAACTTCAGTTCTAGGGGATCCAATGCCCTCTTCTGACCTCCATAGGCATTGCATGACACAGGTGCACCCACCTACATGCAGGCATTACACTCACACACATAAAATAAAAATAATAAATAAATTAAAAAAGAGGAAAAGAAGTAAAACCTTTCATATTGGTGGCAAAGTACATACAATAATAGTAACCCTTTTTTTTCAAATGAGACTAGATTTCAGGCCCAATATGCTCCATATAAATGTAATTGGGGCTGGTTTTGTTAAAAGATAGAAAAGATGGGCAGAGGTAGTGTGATTGGAGCCAATGGTGATGGACTGGAACCTGTGAAAAAGCACTGAGTTGAAATTAGGCATCACTAGGAGGATGGAAGGATCGACAACCCTAAGACACCAGAGGAGAGCACTGAGATCAAGGATCAGTGATATGTTGGTATCGTAGGACTTAAAGGAAGTGAAAATAACTAAATGAAGTTTAAAATTAACTGGTGGAGAGACCTACAAGCATTCTGATCAGCCTCAGTCAGCTCAGGGGCAAACCTTGACAACAGGCAACAGGTAAATTATTGAAAATGTTTTTTGCAGCTTTCTCAAAAATGACGGTATAGAGTATGAGGGAAGAACTAGCTAGAAATTTCAACTGATACTTTGTATTTATTTCTTTTCTAAAATGCTGATGCTGAACACAGAGTGGACTTCTTGCTGACCCATAAAGCTCAATGCCATGTAGCTCTAGAGAAGTGTGTGCTCCATGAACTGGCTGACGAACACTCTGCAGAGAATTAAATCTCAGTCTTTCCTAGGACCTTGCTGGACAGTACTTTCCTAGAAAGATGGTATTCATCTTTATGTCCTTTGTACCTTGGATATTGTCAGAGTTTTAATAAATGATTACTTGGTGACCTGTTTGGCAAATCATCAGAAAAAATTCTGATTATTTTAATCCAATTCTGGTAGGTGTGGAATGAAGTTACTTTTGGGTTCTAAATAAGATTTTGATTTGATTATTTTATTGATTTTTCCTTCAAAAGTATTATAGACCTTCAATAGTTTTGAAAAAAGTAGAATACAGAGACCAAAACATACTAAAACTAAAATTTTTATTACATTTATTTATTGTGTATATGGTGGTGGTGGGGCTTGCTGCACATGCAATTTGCCTGTGGAGGTCAGCAGACAACTTGTTGGAGTTTCTTTCCACCATGTGGGTTCCAGGGATCAAACTCAGGTTGTCAAGGCTTGGCAGCCAAGTACTTTTACCCACTGAGCCATCTCACATGTCTCATAAAACTAATTTTTTTTTTTTAAACAGGGTCTCTCTAGTCACAGCTGGCCTGGAAGTCACAATGTGAATGAGAGTAGCCTCCTCAGTCTTGCAGAGATCCATCTGACTCTGCCTCCCAAGGGTTGGGATTAAAGGCACATGCTATCACACCCAGCACCATAAAACTAATTTTTAACATAATTAAATTACACATTTTATACCAATAAATTTACAGAATCAAACATGTTATTTAGAATTGACTAATATGCTTACCTACATGCAGGCAATACAGGCATACACATAAAGTAAATATAAATAAATACAAAGCTTTTTTTTTTTAAAAAAGGGGGCTGGCTCAGCAGTTAAGAATCCTGGTTGTTCTTGTTCAAACTGTGGGTTTGAATCCCAGCACCCACATGGCAGCTAACAACTGTCCATAACTCCAGTCCCAGGGGATCCGACAGCCTCTTCTGACCTCCACAAGCATTGTACAACACAGGTGCACTTACTACATGCAGGCAATACACGCATACACATTTAAAAAAAGTAAAAAAAAAAAAAAGAATTGACCAATATGAAGTGTTTTATTTCAAACTAAAAGTAATAAAATTGAGATTTTTTTTTGTTGTAATGACTATTAGAATGTAATTTTCATCCTAAAATAAGATACTTACCAAAATCAATGGCTATGTCGAGAGTGGAGCTTAATATTGGGTGTCTTTCTCAACTGCTCTCCTTTTTTTTTTGAGATGTGAAGTGCACTGTGTGAGCTGGACTGGCTGCCCAGCTACCCCTGGGCTTCACCTGTCTCTACCTCACTCTGCATGGGGGTTACAGATATGCACTATCATGCCCAGCTTTTTTACATGGGGTGCTGGGAATCTGAACCGAGGTCCTCATGCTAACAGTGTGGCAAGCACTTTGCCTATAAGGCCATATCCCCAGTCCATATATTAACAACAAAAAGAAGTAACTTAATTTTTCTCATTGTATGTAGAAAACAGTATTTACAGAAATTCTTTAAAATGCCATGCACTGAGCTGAATTACAGGTGCTGGTCTTTCTTTCTGTGCTCCTGGGTATTCTGTTATTTGTCAATGAACACACATCACTTGCATGGACAGAATGTACTACACATAAACAACATTTAAAAGTTTTGTATTTTCAATTTTCTATCTTTAAAAGTGCATAATTTTATCTAAAAGAAATTTCTACTTTTTGAAAACACTTTTATTCTAGAGAACACAGATACAATAAAAATATAGCCCTACAAATGATGTCCTTTAGACCATAAAACATTTCAGGAGAAATGTGAGCGATACCAGAGGGAAGAAGTAAGCCTCCTCTGGAAACCTGGAGGGGCTCTGGCTCTGCTCTGGGGTTCAGGGTGCCATCTGCAGGGGAGATTTGAGAATCCTGTGCCTTCAACATACTCTAGAACTGACACTAAGCTTGCAGAAGAAAACCCTGACCAGACTCGTCTCCCCTGTGGCCAATACGTCCAGGACAAAGGTCTATCTTTGTCTCAGTTCAAAACATTATTTCAAAAAAACTCCTGTCTGCTATAGCTAGAGATGGATAAGCTTTCCTTCTTCTACCAACAGGACAAAGTTAAGGAAAGACTGTTACAGGGAATGGAAAATTTAGTTTACATATGAGGGAGGTTAATCATTTAGAGTGTCATGCTTGCACTTTATACCTGCTGTGGATCTTACTCAATTATCTGGCCCTACGTGCCTTTTTAAAGGTTAGCATTTGAATAATAAGGTGGTTGGTAATTGATGTTTCAGATCATACTTTTCCAAGATGGCTAAAATATCATCCTCAGCCTATATAATATGACCTTGTTCTCTTGTCAAGAGGTGGAGTTAATCCATTTCCCTTGAATCTGAGCTGGTTTTACAACTTGTCCATGCAGCTGGGTGACTACCAAAACTGATCAGGAAAGGTCAAGGAGATTCTTTGGGGACCCATGCTCTGGGGGAAGCCAGCTTGCACAAGAGGTTTGATGACTCTGGGGCCATCATGCTGTAAAGGTCACCTGTAGGAAGTTTGGTGGGCAGCCCTGGTAGCACTCCACCTCTGAGCCATTCCAATCAAGACATCAGGCATGTTAGACAGGCCATCCTGAGTCTCTCAGAGTAGCCTATTCATCAGATGAATAGCACTGAGTTCCCTCAGTCAACCTCATGCAAAGCAGAATTGCCCAAATGATGCTTGATATAATGAAACAGTCACCGTTGTTGCTTACACTAGGGTGGTTCACTGCATGGAGGCAGTGGCCACAGCAGTGTCAACTAGGGGCCACCCATTGTGGGGAGAGCACCCAAAAGCTCACAACTGAAGGAAGAGTGGGGTGGAAGAAAACTTACACAAAGGGTGTCTACCAGTTCTTGAAGAATGGTACACCAGATGCCTTGACCAACCCTTTTGTTGGAAAAAAAAAAACAATTAAAATGATAAACATATCATTAAAATTGTCTTACATTTGAACAATTGGTAAAAGAGAAAAACTCTCTTTCATAAAATCCATTGATTTTTTTAAAAAAGCAAATGAAGAGGAAGCCCACAAAAGGGAAGCAAATGAAAATGTCTTTGACTTTGAGGGCACTTGTATTAAATTTGGTGAATCTGAGTGGTCAGGTCATTTTCAAACTCAGGTAGGGTATGAAAGATGAGACCAGTCAAGTAATCTTCCCTCCATAAAGCAGAAACCAAACAGTATATCCCAGAGTAACTCCAAGCTAGAATATCTGACCCTTAGAGGACAGCAAAGGCATGCTGGAGAAGGGGTTAGGTGGGTACTAACCGAGGCTGAAAATACAGACCCATAAGCTGCCCATCACAGTAGTTTGCAGTTTGAGTTCATAGTACTAAGGGAGTCTGAAGGGACTCATTTTGCTAATCCACCTCAAAATTATATTAAATATTAAATGAATACTATTAAATAAGTGTTATAAGAAAAGGCATTTTGAGGTATAGAGTCCCATAAAGTTTTCATAAGGAAAATGTAGTTAATTCTGTACATCTAAAGACATACCTCATACATGAAGCAAAATTAATATAAGAAAGGGGAAAAAATCCACATGGTGGTAGGTTTAACAACTTGTTAACCACACTGATATCAAGAAGGAAAAAAGGCTACAGAAATCTCAATACAACTGGCAAGCTTGCTCTTATGGACATATCTAGAAAACTAGATCCCCAACCTGTAGAACACATATTGCTTTCAATGATATGTAAGACATTTATAACTATTGACCCCTTACTTTATAAATCTCAGTGCTCAAGGTTACAGCCCAGAGCAAATAAACCAGCTTCTTCTCAGATGAGACTCAGACACCCACATTTCCAAAGCTGCCCAGGTGGCTGCTGACGTCTAACCGCAGGCTGCAAACCACTGGTACACACGACAATTTACAGCCTTCTGTGCTTATGTCAACATGTAAGGGAGGATAAAAACTAGTGATTTAGAGAGTATATCTTAAAGGAGAAATGAACAGCCAAGGGCATGCACTGTAGTGCCTCTAGCTGCAGGGCTCTGTTCCAGACCCCTGGGATTATCTGAAACCACAGATTTTAACAACTAAATATTGTCTGTTTTTTCCCCTATACTTATACATCTAGGGTAAAGTTTAATTTTATACTCAGGCACAGTACATTGATAACAACTCATAATAAAATAGAATTATTGGAGCTTCTTTTAAATAAAATAAGGGTTACTTGAACACAAGCACTGAGATGCCCTGACAACGGATCTGACAAACAAGATGGTACTAAATGACTAATGGGTGGGCTGTGCATACAGCATGGATATGCTGGGCAAAGGGGTGATTTACATCCCAAAGGGATATAGTGGTACCTGCTGGATAGCTTGAGATTTCATCATACTCCTCAGAACAGCACATAATTTAAAGCATATGAATTGTTTTTTGTAGAATTTTCCATTTCATATTTTTAGACCACATTTGACTACAGTTAAATGAAGACTTAAAGGAAGATTGTAATGACAGAAAGGAAATATAATAGAGAAGTTTGACAGAGCTTTAACTTCTAAAAAATTAACTGAGTAAATAGTTAAATGTGACAAGCACAACAATAAAAATTTTAGAGAATATATGATTTCGGTATGGTAGAATTTTAAAAACATTTTATTTATTGTGTGTATGAGTGCAGGCTCAAGAAGGTAACGGCATGGCATTCATATGGAAGTCAGAGGAAACTTTCGGGAGTCGTTTTTCTCCTTTTACCACGTGTATCCTGGGGACTGAACTCAGGTCATGAGACCTGCAGAGCAAATACTTTTACCTGCTGAGTTGTCTCATTCGCCCAGGAAAACAAACAAAAAAACCCAAAAAACAAAAAACATAACCCATAAAGAAAAAGGTGGATTAAATTCAACTGTATTAAAGCATCTTCTTTTTTCATCAAAAAGTACCACAGACAGAGATGAAATATCCTCAAATGGAAGAAGGCATGTAGTTACCTATACATTTATAACTGGAATCAATGAAGAACCCCTATCAGTCAATAGGAAATTGACAAACCAAAGGAAAATAGGTAAAAGACAAGCACTTTGGAGAAGTGGAGTCTAAATGTCCAATAGGCCTACGAACATACGCTGGGCAAGGAGGTACTGTTTCCGCAGTCTCCTCCTTAGTCCGTTCCCTAGCCCACATTCACTGTCCTGTTCTCAGGGGTCTTCTAGCATTTTCTCTAAATGGTGGCCTCTTGCTGTAACCACTGTGTCCTGTTTTGACTCTTCCTTCTGTAGATTTGTTTTGGCTCCTTCCTTATAGCATTAAAAATTGCTAAAAAACAAAACAAAAAAACTCCCTGTTTAAAAAGGCCCACGTTTTAACATCTCTTTTCCTTTCCAAATGTACTCACCCAGGCTTATACACTGGCTCACAACACCTCTTCACTTTAAAGTCAAGATTCCCGGGACTGTGTTTGATCCTGATGCCTTCTACTACCACGGGGCACCCACAAGTCAGTCTAAAATGCTTCTCTCACCAGGTTGACTGCTCAGGGTCATCCTTCTGACATGCTTCTCCTAGGCCACTGTGTCTTATCATCCCTTTGCACACACGCAGACATATCTCGCCAATGTTCTACTACTTATTTCTAAAGGTTCCTCTCCTCCCCTTCTTCCTCCTCTTCTTTCTGGTACTGCTGGGGCATGAACTCAGGGTCTCCTCCAAGCTGGCTGTGTTCTATTATTGTGCTGTGCACCCAGTCCAGCCTCCTTCCCTTCTATTTCTGTATTATTTCCCATTTTTCATTTCTATTTATTAGCTAATGATTTCTGGATAAATATATCCAGTGTGTGCTTCATACAGCATATGCTTTACAAAACAAAATTTTTATTTTAAAAGTGTCACTACACAGTATTATCAAATATGTAGTTCCAGGTAAGGCATGAGTTTATTCAATACCAGATTTTGCTGAGAGACAAGAATTCAGAACTAGGAATTGGGAAATTCCTGAGGTGAAAAATTTAAAAATAAATGATTAGGATGAGCCTTTGATTATGGAACCACAGTATTTAAGATACAGTCTTTGTACTTGATAGAGTCTGTATGTTTCATTGTGTCTGAACTGTGAGCAAGCATATAAACTCAAGGTTGGCAAGCCATAGGACACAGACTAAATCTGGCCTGCCACTTGTTTTGGCAAAAAAGTTTTACTGGAAAAACACTGTTCAGACATATTGCCTATGGCTGCTTTCATGTTGCAATGGGAGAGCTGGGATGCTGAACCAGAGATCATGTGGCCCAGTTGCTCTCTGGACCACAATCAAGATAGTTAATCAAGATTAACTCACACAAAACTCTCCTCATCTAAATTTGAATGAAGACAGCTCACTAGAACTAGTTTTCTCATAGATTTAGTTGTAAGGAGTACATTGATATTACTAAATAAGACCATTTAAATGGTTTAAATACTCAGAAGCAGAAAAGTGTTAGGACTGCACAGTAGAGGGTGAGTATGTAGCTTTTGGAAGCACAGCACAGTCAGTGCTAAGACCACTGGGGTTCTTGCCTTGTCTGCAGGTGTTAACCTGGCCCAGGGCTTGTCTGCTCGGCGGTCATAGTCAGGAGAATCGGTGACTTCTACATATTCGTTAAACCTCAGGATCCTTCGAGCTTGTAGCTCTGCCACTGTAGGTCTTAGACTGAGCTGCAGGAGGGTAGAAAGGAAAGACATAGATCAATAACCCATTTATAGCCTCTAGGTGGCAAGTTTTCTATGGAGAACACTTCAAAGCTATGCTTAAATAAGGTCACTTTCAGGTATTGAAAAAAAAAAGCAGCATCTTGGGAATTTGTAATGAGACCTAGAAAGCAGCATGCCCTCATTTTCCAGACTATAAAAATCATCATTGTTAGATAGGTCAGTCTTTGGCAACCATCTGTAGTATGCTATTTTCCCCAACTGGCCTGACATTGAGATAAAGCTTGTCTGTCGTCTCCGACATAGGAACATGCAGTGACATACACCCAACAGTAAACCCAGCACCAGGACTGCTGGGGTGGTGATGAGAGACTTAGACTGAAAGCTGTAAAACTTCTAGAAACGAGAACAAGAATCTCTCTTCCTAATATATTTAGAAGTGCACAGTGTTGCTATACAGAAGGGGTCCAGTGGAGGTACATCTATGGTGCAGGGTCCTGCCAGAAACACTGTCAGGCAGGGTAAAGAGAAGAACTGTGCTTCCTGAACCCTTTCTGACACATCTGCACACAGAGGTTCTTTCTCGTGGACTCTGATCCATTCAAATTTGTAATCATACTGAATCTAGTCTGGTCTTGAGATCTTTTCTCAGGCTCAAGAATAAGTCTGGAATAATACCGATGGTTAAGAAATTCAGGCCCCAGGTTGACAGCCATCACCTACTCTTTGCTATCTCTTCTAAAGTCCTTTCTAGGTCTTTCCCATTTGGCAGGTATCTTGGTATTGCCAGAGAGGTGAACCTATAGTGCCATTTTCAGTGTCATTTGTAACACATGCTTTCTGCATCCCCTTTGGAGCTATGCTTTCTTTGCATGTGTATAAGGATGGTGCACTGTGCATGCGCTCTGTAGTCAAAAGCAGCTCCTTCCTGGGTCTCAGTCTCCTTAAGTAAAACCTGAGCTGAGCTATGTCAATTCTCTAATAGTCAAAGCACTCAGGTCTCTCAGGAAGGCCTGGACCCACATCTGGAGCCCTGCTGAGCTTGGATATAGCAGCAAAGGTTCCCTTTCCTTCCACAGAGCCCTCGTGGACAATGGACAGAGGTAATCTAAGTGGATTATTGTATTCTTAGATGCCACGCAGCCTGTATTGCTGGCTCTAGCTCCCTTTTTGGGACAGGTAGAAATAAGGATGTAGAGAAGTCCCCGTGCCTGAGAACTAGCTAGAAAGCAAGCCCAGTGGCCACACAAGTCAGAAATGCTCCATTCAGTCTCCCTCAGGTCTGTGCTCACTATGGGAGCAGCTACGGTGCTGTAGGCTGACCTGCCATGGCAGGGAGCGATATGTATGATGGGGCAGAGGGGAAGGCAGGCCTACAGACAGCTGAGCTGGATCGAGAGAAGGCTCTGTGATTCAAGACTGAGCCGCGGGAGACCGCTGCCTGTGTGCAGCTGCTCACCTAAGGGCTCCTGAATGCTAAGAGTTATCACAAAAATTCAGTTCATGGAGTTTTTCAGCTTAAGCACTATTTGACATTTGGGAACTCTGGAAAAAAAATGAATGGATTTCTTCCTCTGGAAAAAAAAGGGAGAGAGAAAAAAGAGGGGTAGGGCAGGGGGTCAGGGGAGAACCACTTCACAAATCTAGTCCTATAACTTTTCCATGGGAAATGGAGTGTCTTCTGTACTGGCCTCAGGATGCTTTTGCTGCGAACTCCCTAGCCAGCCCTCAAAAATGTGGGTCAGGCCACACACTTGACTACAGTGTCATATTTTAGTCACCCTGCCCTTTTCCAGTATGAAAGGTCTATCTGAGAATTCATTAAAAGCATTTATAATGAAATATAAACTCCAATGGGGCTTAATTTTTCCAAAGGCTATTATTTTTAGCACAGAAAAAAGTTATGGCCTTGAGATCAGTTGTGTATTTTCATAAATAAGTGGAAACAATTACCTGAGTTCTGGTGGTAAACCATTTGTCAATTTAGGTAGCAATGTGGTCAGGCTCACTTAATGAATCACCCAGGTTTGATACAGAACTAACACTGAATTTTTAGTAGTCACAACACATTTATTTAGTATAGGCTAAATGGAAAGTGTGAGCATTTTAAAAGCTAATTAAAAACCTAAACATATATACATTGTAATGTTAATACTGGCTCTCTAAGTGGAAGATTTGTGTGTGACATTTTCTTTTTCTGATCCTTTTTGTATTTAAAAATATTTTCACTTAAAATACATATTTTTATAATCAGTTACTAAAATTTACAAACTTTTAACTGTTAATTTTTTCAAAGTTAACATAGCACGTAGATATAAAAATAACTGATTTTGTATACATTGTTGATTTTAATGTCTATGGTTATGTAGCAGACTAATAGGAATAATCATTCCTAAACTCCACACTCATCTGTAAAGAGTGGATTTGTATTTAACAAAAATAAACAGTAGTTCTCAGAACACACACGCTCATTAACAGTCACAATGTCGTTACCTTCCGGCTGAGCCTCCGTTTAAGTTCCATTTTTGCTTCTTGCTCTTCTTCTTCATTCTTTTCTGTTTATTAAGGGGGAAGGCATAATGACAGTTACTAGAGATAATTTCACAATTGGAAAAGTCAAAAAGTATTTGACTCCAGCAGATACTGATCGAACATGCCAATACTATCTTTAAAAATGGATAAAAAGTTAGGTGTGGTGGCACACGCCTTTTTTGGTCCCAGCACTCAGGAGGCAGAGGCAGGTGGATCTTTTTGAGATAGAGACCAGCCTGGTCTACAAAGCGAGTTTCAGGCCAGCTGGGGCTACAAGGGGACCTTGTCTCAGAAAGACAGAAAAAAAATGTATCAAAAGATTTTGCAGTGATCTTACACATATATATGTGCATACATGCAATGTGTATATGCAAGCATGTTTATGGATGTGCATATGTGTCGTGTCCCTTTGTAAACCTGGTTGACTTTCTTTACCTCTGGACTTCTTGCCTTAAGTCCATACTCTGGTGAGAACCTTTGATTGCTCACCATCTCATGGGTTTATAAACACAATTTACCAGAATTCAGATAAAATTTACTTCTGAATTTGGCTTTCATGTGAGAAATCCAAGACACATTAAAAGAGCAAATTAGAACCATCCGATGCATGTCTGAGTTGCTGATTTCCATTCAAACCCAACCAAAATATTTGAATTGTCTTCCTTCGTTTCCATAGAAGCAGAATGTAAGCATTCCTTTGAAGCTGGCTTTCAAACCAGAATGTTCCAAATGGGTTATGTTGTACTGTGGGTGGAAATTATTTATTTTCTTGTGACTTTAACTTTCCAAAGTCTTTTTCTCTAGTGCTTCATCAAGTAGTGCAATTTAATGCACTCCAACAGATGGGACTGGGGGGAAAAAGTTTAGAATTCTTAAAGAAACAAACACCCCTTCAGGTTTAATTGGTTGCATATTTGAGAAACTTCTGTCTGTTGCTGCTTCTTGTAGCTCATCTGTGTTAAGTAAGGCATGGATGGTACTTCATAGATAGCAATATTTACATTCTAAAATATTATCATTTAGAAATTGCTGTTACAAACTCTACTGAGGAAAGACTGTACTGTAGATGGGATCAGTTAGAAAGCTTCATTAGAAAGTCTCTTCTATGAAAAGATTATTTTTTTTATCTGTGTGTTTGTGGGTATGAATGCACATGGAGGTCAGAGGAGACATCCTCGGATACCTTTCACCTTGTTTTTTGAGATAGGGTCTCCCACTGGGACCTGGGGCTTACAGCCTAAGCTAGATTGATCAGAAAGCTCCAAGGATCCATCTGAAGTGAGACCTGGGCTCAGCTTTTTACATGGATGCTGGAGATGGAACTTAGGTTCTCATGCTTGCGTGAAAGCACTTTATCAGCTGGGCTGAGTCATCTCACCAGCCCCCAAATATATTTATTGTAAGACTTCAAACGGACTTCTCACCACTAAGACCACTGGTCTCATGAGTAAAATACTAGTACTGAGTATGTGCAGGACCTGCATTGATTTGTTCACTGCTAAAGCTAAAATCGCTGTAAATTTTTTTCTCTGGACAAGAATGAGTTTCTGCATTACTGAAATACTCCCTTTAATTTATAAGGAAGAAAATGACTGTGTAGCTCTTCCAACAAAATGTCACAAACTGAAGTCACCCTTAGGACAAGAAAGTGATCAAGTTCCCTTGTCAAACAAGTTTACTTATAACTCAGATTTTCTATTATGGATGAACTGATGTTTCTCTAATTGCTTCACAGAATACATCTTTCTATATCCTTAAAACAACACGCAAACGTTTGATTACTTAATGTGAACTGAATGAAGCTTGTAGATTGTCAATTATACATATTAGATAAACACCAAAGTTGTGTTTAATGTGATTATAATGAAAACTCAAAGGTGAGAGTTACTCAAAAGAAAAATATAATCACTGGACATTTTAGTCAGTTCTTACTGTATGGTCACCATGCTTCATTTCTTAAAGACAGTTTTCAAAGACACACACACACACACACACACACACACACACAGCCCCAAACCTTACACATGCTGGAATTTTCATTAATTATGTAAGATATCATTTATTCAAGGGAAATATTAGTTTTGTCCTTTTAAGTATATTGTACAAGGTGATAGTGAAGGTTTTTAAAATTTTTTTTTATATGTATGAGTATATTGCCTGCATATAGGTAAGTGCACCCATGTCGTGCAATGCCCACAGAGGACAGAAGAGGCCATAGGATCCCCTGGAACTGGAGTTACGGACAGTTGTTAGCTGCCATGTGGGTGCTGGGATTCAAACCGGGTCTTCTGCAAGAACAACCAGTGTTCTTAACCACTGAGCCATCTCTCCAGCCTCGACAGTGAAGTTTGAAAAAGAGTCAACTGCAGTTAGAGAACTTCAGTAAACAGCATTTTACCATCTGGGAATTCTTTCCTGATTTCAGAAACTGACTTTTTATATTTTCCATGTTTGAAATCATACTTCTAAAGAAGTCAGGGGAAGAGGGTAAGAAGTGGAAGGAAGCCTTCATGGCTGCACCTCTGCATCTTTATAGAGTTGTTCAACAGTCTCCTACACTGAGTCAAAGTTAAACCTTGAAATTGGTGCTTAAACCTTCACTGAGGTGTTTTGTTTAATCTTGGCACGCTTCTTTCACTTTTCAATTCACTAGTGGACTAACTGTACAGCATGATGTAACACTTTCTGGGCACTGGAACAGACTGAAACGTGTCCATGAAGGAAGCCCCAAGGCTCACTGACAAAGCTCTGTGTCATCGTTTTGCATCTGAGAAGAGGGAGCTGCTTCAAAACAGCCACAGGAAGTGTTTTCATAAACACCAACAATGTGTGTGTGTTTTAACAGCAGTGGGCACTACACAGAAAGCTGCCTGGCTAGTCAGTGTGGCCTCGAGTATTTTGTGGAGGAGCTAAAAGGAGAGGGAATAAAGAGCAAAACCAGCTGGCCTAGCGAGATATTCTTGTCATCAATTTGGATAGAGTGGACTGAGCTCTCCCTCACACACTCTCTGTGGTTTTGCTTATCTTTTTTGATGTTTTTACATGCTTCCATTTGGATGTCTTTTGTGTGTTGATTTTTTAAAATTACATTTATTGACTTATTGGCTGGTGAATAGATTTTGTGTGTATGTGGGGTACACACGTGCCATGGCACACTTGTGATGTCAGAGAACAACCTGTGGGAGTCAGTTCTCTCCTATCTTGTGGGTTCCAAGGATTGTACTCAGGTCAGGATTGGCAGCAAGCACCTTTACCCACTGAGCCATCTCTGTGGCCTTATGTAGGCCTCACGCATATTTTCAACAAATGAAAATATAAACTTCAAAATATGTATTAAATACATATTCTTAAAACTAATTATATATTAAATATATATTAAAAACAGAATCAGTGAATGGATAGGTATATGGTAAAGATGTCAACAATAGGCTTCAGATGGTGGACATGTGCTTGTTTATTATAAAATTCCTTCAATTTTTTTTTGTAGGTTCAAGAAAGTTTCTTAATAAAATTGAGGTAGAAGCCATTTGGAACACAGTGGCCTGGTGTGTTTTTTCTCTATTGAAAGTCTAGCTGGAATGTCATCCATGGCTGGATATGTAGCACGTATGTCTCTTCTCAGTACCTGTCCTGCAGAAGGGTTCCATGCATATCACTTTTCCTGATGAGCTAGACTTGACCTTTCAGGTAGCAGAATCTACTTTCAATGTTCTCAGTTTTAAGAAACTGGTTCTAAAATGAATAATCAAATGTGATAATATAAATATAGCTATTAAAAACTCCACTCTCCCTAAAATAGGAAAGAAATCAAGTAAGGAATATACGGGACATGATGCTAGGAAATGAAATTCATCCTGAGTTTCTACAGAATAGTTAACAGCATTTACTGCCTTCTCACTTGTGGCTAGTCAAGTAGTGGTGGTTCTGAGTAGAAGACTTGAATACTTTATGCTGTGAATCAATTTCCTAGTCCTCAAAAAATGACCTATGTGATCTTAAAAAAAGAGAAAGGGGTCAAAAAGTTGGGTGGGTAGAGAAGGGGGTAGATCTGAGAGGGGTGAATATGATCAAAATACATTGTATGACATTCTCAAAGAACTAATAAAAATGATTTTTGCTTCTTCAGTTAAGACACCACTGTTGCTTTTGAACAAAAGCTGGAGATAAAACACACAAGCAAAAAGTTGAAGAAGCAGAAGCAAAAGGGCCGAATGAAGTGTTTGTAAGCGAAGCCCCAGTGTAGACCAGTGGAAAGAATCTCCCGGACTCTGCCTGCTTCCCTTGGCCTGTGTCAGGAGCTCATATGCCAGCTATCGGCCTCTGTAGACTAGAAATGGGCCTCCTGTTTCCAGAATCAACATGAACTTAGAAGGATGTAAAACAGGGCTGGAGTCAAATCCGAAGTTGACTTTGGTGTTTCACTCTTTCCCGAACCTCCAGGAAAACAGAAGGTATAAAAGCCAACACAGCACTTGGGATCAACATGCAATAAATTTCTGGATCCATGAAACAGTTCCTCAAATAACCAAACTCCAGTGTGGTTTGGCACATTAATCTCAAAGAAATCGAACAGAATCACCCAGAACTTGCTCTGCCTTCTTTTCTAGGTAAGACATATTCTCTGAATTTTTAGGCGCCTACAGTCTGCCTCTGAGCTCAAATTTTAATTCAGTAAGTATGTCCCAGGAGCTTGTCATGGAAAGCCCTGACACCTTTGGGTTTTGTTTTCTTGTTGACATCAGATGTTGCTTTTACCATCTCTCAGAAAAGCCCAAATAGCCAAAATCTGTAGCGACAATTATTTTGTCTTCAAGCTGGCATTTCTACACATGATCAGGCACTTTCATGGGCTCTGTTTCAGTTATACTCACAAACAGCCAGAGAAAAACACAGCAGGGCAAAAAATGCCCACAGACAGGAGAATGGTCCTCCTTGCACTGCTGAATCTTCATTGTTGGGCTGCTTTAGCTATGGCAACAGTAGTATAAATACGTTACAAAAATCTTTCTTTCCTTCAGGAAGGAAAATAACTCCTACTAGAGCGCGGGGTCATCCAACAGCCCAACAGAACTCTGCCAGTTTGGTGGAAAAGGAATTCCCCAGGCCAATGGCTCGCTACTATTGTAGTACTGCCTGGAATGCCACTTATCCTCATCCTTTGAAACTTATATAATAAAAAGCTCCGCTGGAACTAGGTTAACACATGAAACTACAGCTAGGCTCTGTTTAAGCTGAAGTGAGTGACTATATGGACAGACAGTGGCAGAACACACTGGGATTCTAGTGAGGCTTCATACACACTCCCATCAGACACTATGAGGGAAAACAGTGGGAAAAGAAAGTAGGAGAATGAAGGGAGAACTCTTTGAGTTCTGAGAAACTATAAATAAGATAGAAGCAGAGTTATCACAACAAAGGAAAATGAAATGCTCTAAGAAATTTCTTTTACAATAATTTTATTTTAAATTGAGACATTTGTTAAGCCTAGCAACAAACTACATTACTAATAACAATATAAGAATGTTTGATTTATTTCCTTGTGGATTCTTTGGTGTTCTCTCTGGCAGCTATTTACAAGTAGACCAGAAAATTGGCTCTAATATGTGGGTAAAAGAGTACATGGAATAGGTTTCATTTTTTTTCCCCAGAAACAATTCCTATGACCATGGCTTCACTTTAGAGGCTATTAGGCTCAAAGCCATAAAATGAAATATAAAAACTGAGAAATTATCTTTTAGATATATAAACAGCTAACAACCAGTCGCTATGACATAGATGGGCCATTTAAGTCAGTTGTGAATCAACTGCTGGATTATGGTTCCCTTCTGAAGGGTGTGCTGTCTCTGGGGCACGTTGTTACCAATCACCTGAGGAATCACTGTATGGGATCACATACTCACGTTTTAAGATGTTTCTCTGCTCTAATTCTTCAGTTGTTGGCCTCTGGCTGAGTCTCCTACAATGATAAAATCAATATATTACAGGTTACACAAATGAATAAACTACAGGTTACAAACAAGACTCCTTTGGTGGAAGATGCAAAATCAAACAGCAAAACTAGACTTCTTCATGTTTTGAAAAATAAAAATAACATTTTAAACCTCTAAGATGAATGTCTCACTCCTATCTGCCTGGAGACTGCTCTCCCATTCCCTACTCTTCCGTTTCAGACAGGAAGTCTGGCTTGCAGCTTGGGCACGTATCTACAGACTGTGGTTTCCCTAGCTGTCAGGTGTGGGGATGTGACTGACTTCTTGTAATGGGCCAGGAGCAGAGTGTGATTCTAAGTTCTGTTTTCCCCTTAATGTGATGAGTGTGCACCCCCGCTTTCCCTTTCCTTCTTGCACAGGCTAGACTTGAACATGGCGGTAGGAGCCAGTTTTATCTTGCAGATGATATACCCAAGGGTACAGGAGATTAATGAAACAGAAGGAACCTGGTGTTCCAGGAGCAACTTTCTACCCATGCTGGGTGGTCTGGCTTCTAGACTGTCTGGTGAGAAAGAAATCAGCATACGTTGTTTAAAGCACTGTGTATCTGGCATATTACAGCAGTTTAGCTGATAGCTTAATTATTACACAGTTCACTAGGGTCTCAAGTCAGCTGCTGCTGAAACATTTGTGCCAATTTATAAGTTGTTCAATCTATGCTATGCAGGGTTTTAAGGGAAATACTTTGTCAGGCATTTTAAGTGTATGCATTACATGTAAAGTTATCTAGCGATAGGTAGTTCCTTCTCCCTGTTGTTAAGATAAACCAGGCTCATCTGGGATTAGTAGTTATCTATTTGTTCATGGGAGTGGAATGTGCTAGTAAGCCCTTATAACTTTGTTCTTGGTCTTGTTTATACTATTAAGTTGTTGCTAATCACAGTGAAAAATTTCCTCAGGATGCAGGTGAATTTATGTAAATGAACATAAATATACATAAAAGTTGATCTTAATGTAACACTTAACACATACTACCAATGTTATGGTTATGGCAGATTAATGATAATTCAAAATGCCTCCTTAAATTTTTGTTAGCGCTTATTCTTTGTCAGGGCCTACCCTGAAATTTATTTGAGTGACTGAGCCCACAAAGGACAGTGCGGAGTGCCTGTATCTAAGGAGCTGGATTCTATACCCACACCTACGTGCTGTGATGTGCTGTGTATCTGCACTGCAATGTACTAAATTCTAGCAGGCCTTAAGTGAGCTTGTCCTCTTTACTTCCTCCCTCTGGAATGTTTCTTCTCCTTTTCTACCAACTGAATCCCATAGTTGATTAAGATGGGACCTTCTCCTTCGACAAGAATAAAAGTCCACTGTCCTTCACCTACACAGGGTGGTATGTTAAAGACTACATAAAAGACTGTAAAATTATAGATAACTGTAAGGATAACTACAACTACCTTTTACACATACTTTTGAAGTTCTGAGTATTATGCTTAGTGTACCTGGGATCCTTACAATAGTTCAACAAGGTAGCAGCTAGTTCCTACTCTGAGGATGGGAGATTAACTTGCCTAAGCTAATACATGAGCAAATTCTGGAGTCAGGATTTATTTTACCTTCTTTGCCTTAAAAGTTTGTTTTCTGGGGTTGGAGAGATGGCTCAGTGGATAAGAGCATTGACTTCTCTTGCAGAGGACCTGGGTTTAGTTCTCAGCACCCACGTGGTGGCTAACAACTGTCTATAACTCCAGTTCCAGGAAATCTGATGCCCTCTTCTGACCTCTGTGGGCACTGCATGACATGGTGTACTTACATACATGCAGGCAATACACTCGTATGCATAAAATAAAAAAAAATAAGTACAATGTTAAAAAACTTTGTTTCCTAAGCTCTAAAAATGGGTTACATCTTTGATAGGGATAAGATGTAGTATGCTTATTGAAAGACAATTCTGTAACATTTAGATATTAATATGCATAAATCCCTACTCTACTAAAATTTTATAGATCATGTGTGTATTTACAAAGGTGTTCAAACTTTGGGAGGTTGTATTGGAGTGCTAATCTACAGAACATACAGATGATATCCAAGCTGGATGTTAGAACTGGGGCAGAGCAGTCTCTACCCACCCTAATCCCACACTTCAGGGGCTCTTCCTGTGGAAGCCAGAGCATCATCTCCAGTGAATCCTTGATGAGATGAATAGAAAATTGATGTGGTAGCTTCTGGATTCCACGCTGCCAATTTTTACCTCTTCCTTTATCAGTACCCTAGTTTTGTCTATTTGGTTTGTTTAATTTGTCATTGCTATAAATAGACTTACAATGCATATCTTTATGAAATGTTCTTTTAAAAATTATTTTGGATTCTTTCCTTCTTATATAGAATCCAAGATGGACTTATTATCCAAAGAAATAGACTGCTTTATCATTGCTTTACTATATCGTTAAAGTGTTCTTCAAAAATATAGAACAAGAACAATCTATCCCACTTTTCCATAAAGTTGGGTTTAATTTTTAATTGTACTTTAGTATTTTAACAAATGTATGTAATTTAAGTTGATAATACACATTTTATTTTACTGAATGCTTGCTATGGTCCAGGAAGTAAGAGCCCTAAATGTATCATCTCATTTAATATCGCCAAGCTCTTGGGATAGCTGTTTTATGAGTGGGGCCAATTAGTGGCCATCTTCTGTTTTGTTTTAGATACTATATTTCTGCAAGTACTTTTTCAAGTTTTAGATAAGCCCACATGCCAGCTACTCATTCATTCATTCATTCATTCAGTTGCAGTGCTTAGGCTCAAACCCAGGGCTTTACACTTTCTAAGCAAGTACTCTACCACTCACCTACACCTTGGCTCATACACTCTGATGGTGTATAGCTGCGTCTCACAATAGTTCAAACCACTTCCAAACCTGCCACCAAGGGTCTTTCATCCTATCTCAGAGGATGATTTTCTTTTAGCCCATATCAGAAGAGGTGACATCTGCCTTGTTTCCTTTCATAGTCTTCAAACATCATCAACGTTCTGATTCCGTACAGCACATCTGTCCTTCAGCTCATGCTGTCCATGCATCTGATCAACTGTCTGATGGATGTTCCTCACTGACAAAAATGTTTATCATCTCTCTTTTTTATTTTCTGGTCTTTTTGAGACAGTGTCTCCCTCTAGCCCCAGCTGGCCCAGAACTCGTTATGTAGACTAGGCTGGCCTTGAACTCACAGAGATCCACCTGCCTCTGCCTCCTGGGTGCTGGGATTAAAGGCGTGCAGCACCACACCCAGGCATCCTCTCTCCTTTTTAAATCCATTCCATCCACTATGGCTTTCTGGAAATGAAATTTTGGGGCCTCAGTTTAAAAGAACAGTTGAAACTTAAAGATGATTGTTTCAACTACTGAGAATGCCATCCAATCTCTCCACTGGAATCTATCCTCTTGTGCAAGGGACAATATTAGTATGATGCAGATTTTTGTAGATTAACTTCACATTTGTGAAACTGATGAAATTATAGAGTAGTTTTCACTTTTTCAGAGTTTTCAGGTATATAATTAAGTGTAATAACAGTATTTTGTTCTTAGCATTATAACTCTTTTCCACTACAAATAATTGTGACTAGACATTTAGTATAAAAGAAATGGGAAAACTTTGCTCATTTTTATTTTTAAAATGCTAGGCTTTCTCTATGTACTAGTATATTTAGCATAATTCAGAAAACTTTTAATTTGATTTGTTTCAGATTTTAGTAAGATAACACACAATTTTCCTTAATGCAATTCTGACCTTTATTGAGATGAATAAATGATGTTTCACTGTGTGCGTGTATGTGGGTATGTGTGCATGTTAGTGTGCGTGTGTGTGTGTGTGTGTGTGTGTGTGTGCCTGTGCATGTGTGGGTACACCTGTGTCCATGTTGAAGCTGGAGGTGTCATTCCTCTGGAGTCGTCCTTGTTTTTGAGGTTAGTTGGGCAAGGCTGGCTGTCCACTGATCTCCAAGGATCGGCTTGTCTCCATCTCCCAGCGTTGAGATTGCAGGCCCACATCACCATGTCTTGAATTTTTATGTGGGTGCTGAGGATGCATGCTTGCACAGCTAGCCCAGTGAGCAGGCCCAGTGCTTTATTTTTTTTAATCCTTTACTATGATAAATTATATTAATATTCTTTTTCTTAAAGATTTACCCTATTTTGCCATTATTTTTATATTGCATACATTATGCAACGATTAAAATTCTTTGCAACAAAACATAAACAAAGGCAATAAAGCAATAAAGAACTTTTGTTGCATACTCTCTTACACTGTGTAAAAAGTATAAAAACAGGAGATGGTATAAATGAAAGAGATCAGGTGGAGAGCCCATGAACGGCTCCTAATTGGTTCTGTTGCTAAGGAATTGTACGTTCTTCAGAAATTTCTTCCCCTTCCCAGGCCTCAGAGAGGCTCCTGTTTTTATTTGTTAAGAAGACAAATTTGACACGTGGTTGCTGCTCCTTCTGCTAGCTCTTTCCTGAAGCAGGAAATTATACAGCTTCAGGGCTGAGGTCAACACACTCCAGTGAGAAGGAGACCACTGGTAAATTGCCCAGAGTTCTTTTGGAGTCCTAGTAGGGAGCTGCAGAGCGAGGGGCACCCCACTCAGGCCTCCTCTGGGATTCTTTAAGAGGGTGAGTCTTCCTTTCAGACAGAAGCCATAGCTGCTGTCCCTGAAGTCTTCCTCTGTTTCGTTCACCACAAGAAGGACCTTAGGAGTTCCTCTCCTTGCAGACAATAGCCAATGACCTCTGGAAGCCCTGGTGTCAATCCTCCGACAGTGGTCACATAAGCCCTTCACTTCTAAGCAAGCACAGCAACTTACTCCTGTCTCCACATCCTACCAGGTTCCCTTCTCTCAATTATGGATCATGAGGGGTACGCAGAAGTTGGCGGAGCTAGCGGAAAAGTGACACTGGAATGAGTTTAAGCTGGAATAAAAATGAGGGGGACAGTACAGCCAGGGGTCTTTCATTCAAAGATAAAAGGGATAAGTTGGGGCAGCAGTCTGTGATTACTGATTAGGACGAAGCTAGGCCAGTGAGACTTGATCCTTCTCCAGTCTCACAGGCCACAGGGAAGAATCTCAGTTTTCACAGAAATCCCAGTGAGTCCTTGGATTATACCAGAAGTTGGACAAACTGCGAACTACAGAACAAATTCTGCATGACACCCTTTTTAGTAAATACATTTTATTGACACATTTCTCTGCTCATTGTTCATATGTTATTTATGTCCGCTTTTGCACCACAACAGCACAGTTCAGTAACTTCAGCAGAGACCATCTAGCCAGCAAAGCCCAGAATATTCATAACTGGTCTTTTTTTGACAGTTTATTGACCCTTGGGCTAGGCTTTGGGAATCTCAAAGCTACTGGCTAACTGACCAAAAGGCAAGTTCTTTGAGTGGTTCACCATCCCAGACCAAGTTTATAAGATCTGATGGACCAGGTGTGCTTGAACCTAGGGAATTCATCATGACCCTAGGCAGGTAGGGAACTTGGGAAACAGACAAGTAGGAATCAGTCCTGGCCACACTGACATGGTAGCAATTACCTGACCAGCTTGGTTCCAATCTGTTGTCGGATTTCCTGCCTTTCCTCTTCAGATGTACGCTGCAAGATGTTCTTGTCTTCCAATTCTTTCTTGGATGGTCTGTTGCCAAGTTTGATAGCAAGAGTATCCCTTCGTCTTATCTTACTTATCAAAGCACCTGAGGATTGAAAAAGGGCAGAAATGCAGGTAAAGCAGCTTTTACCTAGCGGGTGTCAGGTTACATGTGGCTGGACTTTAAACAGGACTTGGGCCGAATTCTTTATTCAAATGCAAGAAGGGAATCTTAATTAGTCCAAGAGAAAACAGATTTTGAGTTGGAGATAGTCTGTTTTGAAAAGACTGAAGGATTTTTTTGATGTTCTGAAAAAAAAAAAAAACTTGGAAATATCACCTCATAGTTTGGAAGGAGGTAGTTGAAGTTTATTTTGCTGATACAGTGGATCATGGAAATTAGCGATTGCACAATGCGTTGCTTTCTTTGCAAGTCAAGAACATATCCCCTCTCCTGATTCTGTACAGTTAATCCTTGTCATTTTCTTTCCTCCACTCAGACATCATGTTGGCAAAGAGCCTATGGTGTATATAAATGTTTTAACCCTCAGTTACCCATGGATCCTTCATCTCTCAACACATGGAAGCTCTTACCAGATGGATGCTAGTGAAAGGGGATTTAACAAATTTTTGCTGAATCATTAGCATACTAACAACTCTTTATTTATTTATTTATTCATTTATCTATTTGGTCTTTTTGAGACAGGGTTTCCTTGTAGTCACAGCTGGCCTGGAACTCACTATGTAGACCAGGCTGGCCTCAATCTCAGATCCACCTGTCTCTGCTTCCTGGGTGCTAGGATTAAAGGCATGCGTCAACCACACCCAGTTGTACTAACAACTTTTAATAATCTAAAAATTCAGTCCTGTAGTGAATTCCTCCCAAGTCATCTTGCTCAGAAGTTTAAAAAGTAGTAACAGCACATTCCAGTTCTCTGCATTAGACATAAGCAGTGGCCTTCCTGCCACTTTAGTATCCCTGCTTCCTGGAAAGCATTTTATCTTACTTATGGTGGTTGAGTGAGCAATTTTGATTCCAACATGGCGTTTGCCATTCTTGACTGATCCTCTCTCCTCTCTCTTTAAACCAGAATATAAAAATGAGTGAGGGGCTGGAGATGGCTCAGTGGTTAAGAGCACTGGCTGCTCTTGCACAGGACCAAGGTTTGGGTCCCAGGACCTACATGGTAGCTAACAACTGTCCATAACTCCAATTCAAGGGGATCTGATGCCCTCTATGGCCTCTGTTGGCATTGCACACATATACATACATGCAAGCAAAACACGCATGCACACAAACAAAAAGAAAACAAAGTATTTTGAGTGAAATTTTCTAATCTGGTAATCCATGGAATCCCGCACTGATGCTCTTCTTCTCAAAAACAGTCCCAGGAAGAAATGCCCATCTTTGATCTTCCTAAGGAGGGCTTCTTTCTTAGAAAGCTTTGATTGTTTGTATCAATACAAATACATCTAACTCACTGACGAAGGTGTAACCCACCCTCTGGCCTGCTCTTCTGGAGAGGCCTTGTCACCATAAGCTAAACTTTGGGATAGGCATCCTTCTTTTTCTTTTGCAGAATTGGGAGTTGAACCCATGGCCTGATGCTTACCCCAAGCCCTATTTTTCACTTTTGAGTTTGGGACAGGGTCTCATGAAGTTGCTCAGGCTGGTCTTGAACCTGCCATGGTCTTACATCAGCCTCCCAAGTAGCTGGGATTCTGGGCTCACATCACTAGTCTTGGCTATGATTGCTACGTTTCCAATTTGAGGAAAGAAAAACATCAGATGGCTGATTACTGACCAGGCTTTTGCTCTGCACAGCAGGGGTACCTCTGTCCACCCCCCACTCTCTTCCTTGAAAACAGTCTTACTTTCTCCACTGCCGTCCTCATCCTCATCCTCTTCCTCATCATCATCGGTGTATAAGATGGGCCCATCAGAGTCAGAGTCATTGGCCTGGTACTCTCTTGGGCCTTCATCCTCTGGGGCACTGAAGGATTCTGAAGAGTCTCCCATTAGCCCGGGAGTCAGCAACTGAGGTCCGGCTTTCCCCAGCTCATCTTTGGTTATCACACTGTTAAGGGCACACAAACATACTGATATGAAGCTGAGAGCAATCCTCAGGGACACCAATATCACGAAAAGCATCCTAGTGCCATGAACATCCTTCATGATGGGGAAAGGAGAAATGCTACATGGGACAGCCAACCAGCACCACCAGCACAACAAGCTGCTATGCGTTCCTTGTCAAAGTTTTATACTCTTCATTTGAAAAATGGGAAGATGTTACTAGATGGTGTCTAACACATTTAGTAAATGAATACATTAAAACTGCATTTTGGAAGTGTATTTTTCCTTAAACAATGGGGGTGCGGAAGAAAGAATGGTGGGTTAGGGATGCGGTAGCGGATAGCTCAGTTGGTAAAGTACTTGTTGTACAAGCATGAGGACCTGAATTTGATACCTAGAATCCACTTTTTTTTTTTTTAAAAAAAAAAGGTATGCATGGTGGTATTTGTTCATAACTTCAGTGCTGGGGTGGTGGGGACAGGCAGATTCTTGGGGCTCACTGACCAGTCAGGACAGTGAGAGACCCTGTCTCAGAAAAACAATTTGGATGGAGTTGACTTCTGACATCCACATGTACATGCATAAACACAAAAGTGAGTAACAAGCTCCTTGGCATGGGCTGCCTGCACATCTTCTTTGACCTTCATGACTAAACTGAAGCCTCAGCTCCTTCACAGACGCTTCTGAAGCATTCACTCGAGTCCTTTGTCCAGCCCACTGTAGATTTTAGCACCTCTAACTTGTCAGCCTTCTGAACCCACACGAGGCCTTTGACAGTAGGATTCCTGGTGTCCTGCATCCCAGTGCCCAGAAGGGCAGCAGCACAGGAGAGAACACCTTTCATCAGTATCTGAACCTATCTTATTTCCTTCCCTGCCAGTGAGTCAAAGACCTTTTTCTTCTCTGTGCTTGTGTTTCTTCATTTATAAAACTTGCCCTCACAGGACTAGGGTAATAACCCAAGATGCAAAGTGTGAAGGCTGAACGAATTCTTGAGGAGAAAGATAATGTACACTATCACTCAACTGGGTAAGGTTCTCTACAGTGCTCATCCATTTTCAAAGGCTAGGTAAAAAAAAATACTAGATATCAAAAATATTTAATCATCTAAAATAACATTATAAAATAATTATTTTATGATGGAGAAGGTGTCTCCAAATACTTTCTGATATAAATAGAAGATTCCATGTTTGGATGTCATACCTCTGAAAGGCTACTTAGTAAAAAAAAAAAACATGCCTGCTGCTGTCACAGACCAAAACCCACAACAACCCATGACTATATGTGTGGAGGCCAGAGGTCGATGTTGAGTGTCTTCCTCTATCACTCGACCTTTTCTACAAAGACAGTATCTGTCTTTCACTGAACCTGGAGTTTGCCATTTCAGCTAGATTGGTGGACCAGCAAGTCCCTGGCATCTGCCTATCTCCTCTGCCCTCCCTATCCCCAGCACTGGGATTACAGATGTGTACTACTATGCCTGGCTTTTACATGGGAGCTATGGATTGAAGCTCAGGACCTCAGGCTTGTGCAGCAAGCATTTTGCCCACTGAACCATCTCTTTAGCCCTTGGAATCTCATTTTTCATTGGGTAAAGTATGCATAACTAAAAACTTAGCATTTTAACAGTTTATTTTATGTGTATGAATGTTGAGCCTGCATGTATATAAATGTACCCATGTATACAATGCCATGGAAGCCAGAAGAGGGCATCGGAGTCCCCTGGAACTGGAATTACAAATGGTTGTTAGCCACCATGTAGGTGCTGGAAACCAAACCTGGGTCCTCTGTCAAAGCAGCCAATTGAGCCATCTCTCCAGTTCCAATTTTAAAATTTTCTCAGGGTGCCATTCAGTGGCATTAGGTACATTCACCTCATTCCATAGTTTCCATCTCCAGAATTTTTTCATCTCTCTAAATTGAAGCTCTGTCTCCATTAAATAATAATCCCCTATACCTCCTGTCCCTAGCCCTCAGAAACCACCATTCCATTCTCTGTGTCTATGACTCTATTTTAGATATCTCATATAAGTGGCATTATACAAACCTTTTGGGTTCAACTTATTATACTTAACATAATTTTGTTAAGGTTATCCCTGTCATCATTATTTTTAAAATATTGTATGTATTATTTTTACTTTATGTGTATTAGTGTATTGTCTGCATGTATATAAGTACCCCTGTGTCATGAAATGTCCATGTAGGTCAGAAGAGGGCATCAGATCCCCTCTGGAACTGGAGTTACAGATGGTTGTTAGCCACCATGTGGGTGCTGGGAGTCATCCTGGGTCATCTGCAAGAGCAGCCAGTGCTCTTAACCACTGAGCCATCTCTCTAAACCTTTTTAAAAAATTTGAGACATGGTCTTACTATTTAACCCTGGCTAGCCTGGAACTCACTATGTAGGCCGGGCTGGCTTCGAACTCAGAGATCTGTGTGCACCACCTTGCCTGGCCGGATTACCTTCTTTTTAAAGTCTAGATGATACTGCATTGTATGCGTATGGCACATCATGTTTATTCATCATCAGTTAATGGACATTTGGGTTATTTCTGCCTTTTGTCTACTGTGAACAATGCCACCATGAACGCTGGTACACAAATTCAATTCCTCGCTTTCAATTCTTGGGGCTATATATATAGAAGGGAAATTTCAGACTCATGTGGCAATCTATGTTTACTTTTTTGAGGCAACACAGCATGAAGTCTCATCATAAATAACAGAAGACTTATTTTATGGGAAAACTTACATGATCTAGATTATTAGTTTCTTGCTGCAGGAAGCTATTTTATTTTGAGATTGCCATTATAGGTGATTACTGCATGTGTCAAAGATATTTTGATGAGTAATGCCTTCTGGATATTGCTGAACAAGGTACCTTAGGGTTCAACCCTGTTATTTGTGCCACCAGTCACTGATTTGTTACATTATTATTATTATTATTATTATTATTATTATTATTTTGGTCTTTTTTGAGACAGGGTCTCCCTGTAGCCCCAGCTGTCCTGGAACTCGCTATGTAGACCAGGCTGGCCTTGAACTCACGGAGATCCACCTGCCTCTGCCTCCCGAGTGCTGGGATTAAACACATGTGTCACCACTCCTGGAACATTATTCTTTTAATCTTGCTATTGGTATAATATTTTGCAGTTTGCAAAGAATTAAGCAATATTTACAACTTATAACTGTTTTAGTCTATAAAGTGGTTAGGGAATTTACAAAGACTGGATCCCAGAAAGGTCGTAAATAAGTTGTCCACCCAAGCTGACCATTACAGTGCAAAACCCAGACTAAAGACTGTTAGTTTACTTACTAAATGTTATATTTCATTTTATTCTTATTAAAAGATGTACTATTATGTATTTATTATGATTAATATGGAATGTGCTACAAATTTCTATTGGTTGGCTCCTGCCTTGGGTCTTGTGGCTTCTGGACACACTGGACAATATAATGCATTCCTTAAATTTTGGTGGAATGGACTCAATACATCATTTTTAAACATGGTCTCAAAATGAGCTGATTTTTTTCTGCTTCACATTATACCAGATATCCGTGTTATGGATAAAGCTGCCATTGAACAGAAACCTACCAAACAGCAGCTTGCAGTATAGGAAGAGAGGGAGGTATTTTTATTCATAGCCACTTGCCCTCTTTAAAGTTTTGATATTTGTATTCCAAACAGAAGTCTTTTCATAATATGACAGAATTTTCACACATTTAGGTGACTAAATATAACTTAGGGAGGATTCTAAGTAAAGCAAGTGACTAAGAGCCAAAATTTTGAATTCAAATATCCACTTGAAGGAGGAAAAATTTGGAAGAAAATCTGAGAGACAACTTGCTCCAGACTCATTAACTCAAGAGCAAATATAAACTACCCCTAAAGAATGCGTTACAATGTCATTTTACATTTTAAGAGTATACAAAGAAGAAAATAAGAGTTCTTCTAGGAAAGCACAAGAGTTACTCTGGCTGATAGGAAAATCCATGATAAATACCTTGGGTTGAATGATGTCCCAAACTTGCTTTCTCTAATAAAAGCATCAGTAGAGATGGAAAACTGATGCTTATTTCTTTATTTGAAAAGTCTTTGTGTACTTGGAGTGGCTAAAGACACTGTCTTGAACATACAGAGTGGTGCTTAGAACAATAAAGTACACTCTAAACATCTGTGGAAATGAACCAGGCAGAGTCAGGTTGCCTTTGGATATGGGCTCTCTGAATGCTCCTGACTACCCACCCCCAAAAGGGGTTTATATAGTGTACCTTTTTCTCTAGTAAATTGAACAATAAATCTATCTACTTAATCAATTTACCAAAGTTTAGATGCTGTCTTTCTTGAACACATACTTCCAGGGCATGCTTGGCCAATATTTTGATAAAAAAAACTACCGGTAACTACACTGTCCAGCTCACATTAGTTTCTTTGGTGCTTATTGAATTGCCCAGCACAAAACAAGAAAGCCAAAAATACATGTTGAAAAATAAGTTCAGTTTTAAGGTTTGGAGTAACTGTAGGACTGAGAAAGACTATGTTAATTAAAGGAAGACATTTTCTGTGTGCTGGAAGTATCAAGGATACTGCTATGAGGGTCTGAATGAGTCCCTCAGAATTCAAGTCTTGAAAACTTCATCTTCAATGCAGTAGTACTGAAAAGTGTGGTCTCCTGCAGGCAGAGCCATAATATATAGAGAAAGAGCTCATGGGACACAGCTCACTCACTGTCTTGTTCTTGGACCTGCCACCTCTGCCACATGTTGCAGTAAGAACTCCCTCATCAAATGCTGGAGCTTTTATCTAGACTCATCAGCTTCTAGAACTGCAAGTCAGTGCATTTCCATTAGTTATGTTGCCCTGCCTCAGGTAGACTGTGACAGCAGCCCCAAACAGATCAACAGAGATACTGCTACCATTTATTTCAATGTTTGCTTTGCCCTACAGCTTTCATTAAAATGTCAGACAAATAATTTGCAATTCTTCCCCTGGCTTTCCTCCAAATGACACTGCTCAAAATGATGAGAATAAAGAACCAATGAACTATTAGAGAAGAAAGAGCAGAAGTGGAAGCTGTTGTTTTTGAAAATGGAAATGTTCCGGCAGGCTCTGTATACAGTGCTAGGCTTGGTTCCAGGCTTTGCCTCTGTTAAATCAGTCATGATGCTGGACAAACTGAACTCCCTCAGTGTCAGTTCTTTTTTCCTTTTAGATATATAAAGTGGGAGTATTTTATAGAAGGTGTATGTGAATTAAGTGATTATGAATGTGTAGTGCTTGGTAGCTGACATTAAACAGGTATTCGATAAATGGAGGTCATTATTACCAGCAATTAAATAATTAAAATTGGTATTTGAGTGTCTTGATCAAAGCCAACCTAATTAATGTACTGATTTTTTGAGTTATTTTTTTTTGAAAGAGATCCTATTAAATGATTTAAAAATTGAATAAAGACTTTATTTTTAGAAACAGCAGAGAAGACATAAGATCCCTAAGCTTTCGCTAGACAGAACTGATAGTTGTATGTATCATCTACTCTGATAGCCAACTCTTCACACCTATGGGACAGGAAGGCTAACCTGTCTGATTTATCTTTGAGTTGAACATCTTATAATATTATAGATTAAAATATTTATAATATTTTATAACTTTGTAGGGGCTATGTTTCAACTCACCATTTTGTATTTTCTCTACCACTTAAGCCAGCGTCTGAGTACAGAGTGGTTCTGTTTGTTGGCTCTTCAGTCCAAAGGAGCTGACTTGGGTCTAAGGCAGAGACAGGCAGGTCAGCTCCATCACTGACCAGGACCACAGGAGTGTCCGAGGCAATAATGCACTGATCCTCAAGAAGTAGAGGAGGGGCAGGTGGGGAGGGTGGTGGAGCCACAAGCGGTAGAGGGACAGTGGCCTTGGGTTTGCCTGTGGCCTGTTCCGAAGCTCCAGTGACAGTCTGCTCTGGTTTGAGACTCTCCACCCCTGTCTCTGAAGGTTCTCCTTTAAGACTGGATGTGTCAGAAGTAGTGGGATCTGAGGACAGTCGGGATGTCGCTGGCTGCTTGCCAGTTTTTTTCTTGCCCTTTGTCGTCCCCACTGTCCCTGTTTTGCTAGCCACTGTTTCCTTGGAAGCTTTGGGACGAGAAGAGATGGAGCAAGCAGATGGTGAGGCTGATGCTTTGGAGCCAGTTGGTTTTTTCAGATGAGAAGAACCAGCTAAAATAGAGAGATTTTTGCATTAAAAATCAGTGACTACAATGATCTTCAAGTGACCAAGTTGCAATTGCCAATGATGTTAAATTCTCCCTTTAAATTTTGTTGGGTCAATGAATGTAAGAAAATTGGTCAATAAATGATAATGGTCTTGCTTTATGTCCCCTCCTGGTCTCTCATGTAGAAAGGAACAAGTGACATTCACAGTAAAACTAAAGGACAGTTTTCGCCTCTAACAGCCAGGCACGAAGTCAACTCTTTGCTCTATGGGTCACCTGAAAGAACAGATAATGAAGAGACATGGTGGTGTGATGAGGAACAGCCAGTGGTGAGCTAGGAATATCACGTAACTGGGCTTTTCACAATGACACTCCTTCTCCTTGTCTTTTTGAGGGTGGACCAGTAGCCCATACTCAGAAGAAGCAGGGTAGATACTGTTAGCTTCTCCTTGGATCATAAAGAAATTTATTTATCCCAATTTATTTATGCCTTTAAAGTGATGAACTGCAAAGCAATAGTTTCCACAGCTCCAGGGAAGAAAGTGTGTCCTGCAGGGAACTGCAAAGCAATAGTTTCCACAGCTCCAGGGAAGAAAGTGTGTCCTGCAGGCCTATACGTCATCTGCCATAGTGAGGGGGCACAGTGTGGGCACAGTCACAGAGGGAAATAAACCCCCCTTCAAAATATCAAAATGCAAGAAAAAATGTTGGTTGTTGCTGTTTTACAAAAAAAAAAATGTATTTACACATGGACAGAATCTGAAGAGTTTAAGCAGAAGAACATCCCTCCCAGCACTTCTGTCTCGTGTGTGTGTGTGTGTGTGTGTGTGTGTGTGTGTGTCCTTCCATCTCAGATAGTGCTTTCCTGTGCTACACAGTTTGGTCTTGAGTTGGGTTCAAGTGTCTCTTCTCTCCTGAGAAGCTGGGTCTGAATGCAAAGCCACTTCACCTAACTTTTCCTAAATTTTCTGACTCCAATTGCTCTGACTCTTGAGTTATTCTTACTGCTTATGTCTGGGCAGGTCTTCAAAGGGCTTTCAGGGTACCTTTGCCTTCTTCTGGATAGAGCTGACTTCAACTAAATCATATCCAGAAAATAAAGTTAGCCACCTTTTCTTTATTTCATCCTAGGAAATACATTTAAATTCCTATGAGAATATTCTTTTATTTCATGGCCTTTATGATCTATATTTTCTCATAATTGCCTCTTCTATGATAATGTTGCATGTTCTTACTTTCTCATGAGGGGATTAAACTATTTTTCACAGAACTATTAGAATATCTTGTTAGCATTAAGGGCCCATTCCACGTTGCACACAGCGATTATTATAACTTACCTTTGGGCATAATTTTATTGGAGTCATTGGGGAGAGTCAAGATGAAGAACAAACAAAGATAATGAAACACATGATTTCATTAGTTCTGACATGTGAAGAAGCCAGTCTCATTAGTGACAAGATTCAGGCTTCTAAGGAGTCTCCCTGGCTGGGGTCATTATCATTTTTAGATACAATAGCTCAAACTGCCCTTTGCCAACTCTAGACTTGTTATTAGTGTGGAGAGTCAACAAACTTGCTAACCTTTCCTTGTTAATTAGTCAAATTCATTAACCATACTTTTTCACTCTAACCTCATTTTAAATTAATTTTTTAAGATGCTAAGGATTTTGTGCCTAAACATGTTCAACTATTTTCTTAAGCAAGTTAAGCAAACCCCTTCTTCATTCTAGTGATATCAATTTCAATATTTTTGAAAATCCTTTCATTTCCGATAGAAAAACATTTTTCTGTCTTAAAGAAAAAATTATTTTTTCAATGTCTGGAGTGAAAATTCAAGCCGTATTCTGTTTTTAAAGTGTCTTCTAACATGACAAATGAGGCTTTGCTGAAATCAACCATGATTAAGAAAAGAAATGTCATCTGAGTTAAAAATTGTGTTAATAGTAAAAATATTGGAGCTTTTTCCCTCTTTCTTGGCAAGACCACCAGATAGTTCTAAACTAACAGGTTGTTCTGTGGGGTCTATGCTCACTATTTGAGGATGAATTTTAAATGACAGATATTTTAAGAATGTAAAGCTTCTAATGGAAAACAGAGCACCACACTTGAACTAACTTCCAACATTATTCAAATAATACAGTTACCACAGGAATATTAGCAGGGTCTGAAGGAGTACTACCAATATTTGATAAAAAGATTCCTGCACAATGGAATTGTTGGTATCTTTCAATGCAACTTGTGCTTATCTGTGACATTCCCAGGACAGTTACATTTATACTAAGCCTCCTTGGGTCTCAAAATGTTCTCTAATTCACTATCCTCTTAGGAGCATCAAGAGTCTATAATAAATCTTCAAGGAAAAGGATCTGGAAACAACTCAAGATCTGTCATGAATGTTGTGTCTAGCCTTTGTGTTCATCATCAGCTTTTTTTTCCTCAGAGTCCAAGCTGAGTCTACAGCAAGGCCCTGCCATCTAGGGAATGAGAAGGAAGTGTGGGCAAGACAGGATCTTAATTCCTGAGAGCAGAGTGATGGTTTGGGGATTTTCCTTACTTAGTAGCTCAGTGCCTGTCTCACTTCATGCACTGCTGCTAGGCTTTGCAAGACCATGGGAAAACACACAGACACCAATAAGAACAGACACTGGGTCCCTAAAAAAATGACCCCCAGACACTGCTGGCCCATCATTCTGAGACATTTCACTTTAGAGCTGATTAGAAGTGACCCAGACACTAAAGGTCAAAGATGGGAAGAGAGAAACCCAGGGAGAGAGGTCTACTTGCATTCAGAGAGCTGTTACATTGCCAACTAAACCATTCTCTGAGTATGAATTACAAGAGGAAAAGGATCAACACCAAGGCAAATCATTTTAGTTAACTGCTAGAAAGCTGCTGCCAATTTTAAGGAAAATCAGACTTGTTATAGCACAGAAAACTTTATGCACAGGTTAATGGGGAAAAGCCATTGAGCATGTGAACCTTGATTAATGACCTTTTAAAAGTGAGATTTGTAGGCATCTTTATTCCATATCACTAGAAGAAAGGAAGCTCCACTGTGCACTAACTACATGGACTGAAAAAGGAAAACTGGATATGTAAAACGTGAAGTTGCAAATGTCCATTAACGATTTGCTATAGTAACTTGTAATCGCAACACACTAGGACCCTTGGTCTTACCAGATACTGAAGTCTCCTGGTGGTGGGGTAGATGTGTAGGCAGGGAGCACTAAGCATGAAACTTTCAATTCAGCTAAATAATTTTAACTGGAGTAGGAAACAGTGCATAGGTGGACCATGTGCTCAGGTCCCTTGTCATTTATCAGAGGACAGATGATTACGGATGCTGAAGATTTAACACATTAGGATCAAGCAAATATGTCAAAGCACATCTCATATTCTATTGTGCACGTCTAAGGTATTTTAAAAGAAAACTCAAACTAACAAGCCACCCATGAATTCTAATGGGCAGAAGGTCAGCTGATACCTAACTAATGCTATATCAGATCACTGTCACTCTTCAGGCATACTGCCTGTGCCAACTGTAGAAATCAGGATGAACGATGCATAGTTACTCCATAGATAACTAGGTGAATTGATTGCTTGGTTATCCTTTCCTTGGTAGAAAACTACAGGGAAACTTTGGGGCATTCGTGTGACAAATCTGCACCCACAGATGTTACATCCTGAGACAAGAGAAGACCATCATTCTTGGAAGAAGCTACAGGCCCCATCCCAGAGCCCAGCATCTGGGATTAACCCCACCACACACTTGGGCATACTCACCATCCTCTCGGGTCGTGTTTCGGCTTGTTGGCTTGGGTGGAGGGATGGGGACCTGCTTACTGGGAGCCTTGGCATTTTTTCTAATGGGAGTCACTTCATCCCCTTTGTGGCTGGCCCCAGCAGTGGCCCCTTTGGGAGGCACAGGTGATTTTTTGGGTTTAGGTTTGGGTTTAGGTTTAGGAGGAACTGAAGGAGGTAGAGCAGGAGCAGCTGGTGTTTCAGAGCTTTCGGTATTCTCTACAAATGAGAAAGTGAACAGAGCAGACTGATAACAGACACACACCAAATAAACACTAGGAGCAAGACATAGCAACAGTGATAAACACACATGGCAGCATGGCACTTAAGAACCAGACAGAGTTCACATCAGAGAAAGCAAAGTCTCAGGGCAAAACAAGGCTGAAATGCAAACTGGGGAAAGCTCCCCAGGTCTGCCAATCTTTGATAAAAAGGTGACAGGAGTTACTGTGATAAAGTTACATTGAAGATCAGTGTAAATGCCTACAAGTCACTGGCCTTAATTCCAGCCTTTAGTCCATTGTTGCTGGTTAGTGATGTTGGCAATGAGTGCTAAATCCAACAAAATTACTGAATTAGCAAGACTGAAGGATCTGGGAAAGTGACAGATAAGTACATCACACATGCTGCCATGGGTAAGGACTGACAGCCACAGGGGTGACTGTGCTCCTAGCTACCTTGAGAACTTTATCCTGATCAACCAGAAGTAGATTTGGGTTGGGTTTTAGGGTGGTCAAAAAATCAAGGATGTTCAGTTCTCTGAGAGACTCTGGGGGACTTTAAAATATTTATTTATTTATTATTATAATTTTTATGTGTATGAGTATACTGCTTGCATGTATGAAAGTGCATTCATGTTGTGCAATGTGTGCAGAGGTCAGAAGAAGGTGTCAGATTCTTTGGAACTGGAGTTATGGACAGTTGTTAGCTGCCATGTGGGTGCTGGGTATCAAACCTGGGTCCTCTGCAAGAGCTGCCAGTGCTCTTAACTGCTGAACTATTTCTCCAGTTCCTCTGAGGCACTTTTGACCCAAGACACAATGCACTCAGCAACGAATTACTCTCTACCATTAGAGGACTTTCATGTTCTCTCGGCATACCAGGGCAGCTTCTCGTTCTCTTGAGAAAATAACTTCCTCTGCCCTTCTATTTTTTATGTTCTTAACTTTTTTCAATATATATTTTTTATTGATTTTTTGTGCATTTCATACATCTTAATCATATTTAGACCCCTTCTGCCCTTTTAAATTAGTGCCACAACTTATAGGCATAGAAAGTACGGAATTAAAAAAAAACAACTTTGTAATATAAACAATAATGATTTTGAAAAGACAAAGGGTAAAATTCATAGGGAAAATTTTTACACATAAGAACAGAAGATTTTCAAAAGTTGGAGGAGAAGCAGTATTAATTTCTCCTTCCCGAGGAGAGATACTGAAGGCTAATTACATATCCTTGTCTGTATTACTTGTAATAGTAACTGAAATAAATTAAAATGCGGTTCTGGTTCGAAGAGCTAAGCAGTATGTCTTTTAAGAGGGAGCGCAATAAAAATATAAAATACTGTCAACACAAGACTCAGCCTTTACTGGATACATCTTTCCACTTTTTAGTAACCAAGAAGGATTTTAATGTATCACATACATTAAATCATAATAAAGTATCATATACTTTTATTATGTCTTCTGTTTTGTTTCTTCTCCTAGTGAGTATGAAGCGAGGATGCCCCTTTTGTTAAACTTTATCCTGTACAAGTCACATACATATCCACCACAATAATGATTTGAATTACAGAAGCTAATTAATAAAACCTTTCATTTATAAAGTTCCCCTTTGTCCTGCTTTAGCCATGACCCTCACAAGTTGCTGCAGCCCAACTTGGCCTCTTCCACCTCTGTTCTTATTCAGCCTTACAGCATGAAAAGCACTTAACATTTATGAAAAGCTACTTTGTAATATTACCTTTTGTTCACATTGTCTCTTCTCAACTCAGGGTCTTATCATTCATCAAACAGTAGTGGTTCATCCAACCCACCTGGTCTGAATTAGAAGGCCAGGTAGTCACAAGAACCCATGAGGACTGAGAATGAGACAAGAAGACACAGCTAAAACATTGAATTTCATCATCTGCTGTTAAACACACAGTCTGGTGGGGCGTGGTGGTGTACACCTTTAATCCCAGCTCTTGGGAGGCAGAGGCAGGTGGATCTCTATGAGACTGAATGAGACTGAAACCAGCTTGGCCTACATAGTGAGTTCCAGGCCAGCTGGGGCTACAGGAAGATCCTGTCTCAAACAAACAAAACAAAACAAAAACAAAACAAAACAAAAGCAAAGCCAAATAGTAGGTCTTCCTGACTAAATTAAAATTGCCTTCTATCTGAAAATTGTTATCTGACCAATATGTGGGTGGTAACGAATGAAGTTGTGTTTTTTAACTGTGAATATGTGCTTCAAAGGCATTGCATAAATTGATGATGGTGTGATGGAACATTATCTTTTACAGAGCAGGTTACAGAAGAGGTGCCTGTTCATTCCGGCTCCATAAGAACATGAGGCCTCACAATGAGTCTGGAAAACAAGTGGTCTACTCCACTTCCAGGCTTGGCTCTTTCCTCTATGTAAAGGGCTGAAGCCAATACTCAGAGCAAGCTCAGGACTGTCTCTGTCCTTGACCTGACCTGGAATGCGTTTCTGTTCCACTTCCTCTCTTCGACCTATCTCCTCCTGTCTTCTTCAGGTCTTAGTTTGCATAGGTCTCGCTCAGAAAACAATTCTAGTCTCCACTAAGCACTCCTGTGGCTTTGGTACCCAGGCCTCCTCAGAGCTTTGCATCTCATGGCCACTGCCTGTCTGCCACCTGCTCTCTTTCTAGAGAGGATCTGCTTGGGGGCCACAGCTGCTCTGCACTCTGCACTCCTTCCTGGCTCCTACCCATGCCAGACCTTCAGTATGGATCAACAGTGTTGATCACTGTTACTTTACTGAAAACCTTCTAGAATAATACAGTGGAAAAACTGTTAAGCAACTTTCAGATTTCACATATTTAATATCATGTTATAGTTGAACAGGTTGCAGATCAGATTTTCTACTCACATGTTACTAAGAAAGAATTAGAGGAGAGTAAGAGCCTAGAAGACCTTAAGGAAGAAGCCTCTAGTGTTGGCCCAAGACTCCTACATCAGCTGTGGAATCAGGTGCCTTCAAGATCCCAGAAACACCCACGCAGCCTGAAGAGCATGGCGGATAACACCTGCTTTTGCTTGGCTTTTGCCTAAATTGATGTTTCAAATATTAAGGTATTGAGATACTTTCCTAGAAAGTGATGTATCTAATCTTCTAAAAGCATGTGATGTGACCTTGCAAATATAGCCAATTAACAGAGGAAGTGATACTGTTGAGTAAACTGGCTTAATGCAGGAGAGGGAGTCCTGTATCTAATCATTAGGAGTTAGGCTCACAGGAGAGTGGGTTTGTGTGGGAGTGAGCTCACAGGAATGTGAGACCAGAAGACAGGTAAAAGTGAATCATGCTGATTTTTAGAATTTAAAGGTGTACATCTAGAGAAGTAAATTGTTACCTTTGTTCATAGTGTATTTTCCTATTTAATTTTCTGTAATATTACTCATGAGTGACATTCTTTTCAGGTTCAGGAAGTGGTTTCCACATGTAATACTTCTCTTTGTTAATGATACAGCACCGAGCTGGGTGTGGTGGCACACGCCTTTCATCCCAGCACTCAGGGAGGTAGAGGCAGGCATATCTCTGTGAGTTCAAGGCCAGCCTGGTCCACATAGTGAGTTCCAGGATAGCTGGGGCTACAGGGAGACCCTGTCTCAAAAAGATCCCCTGCCCCCTAAAAAAGATGTAGCACCACATGGGCTCTGTCAACACAAGAGGGAGTACAGTGGCCTCATTAATGACACACCAGCACTTTTGGCATCTCTATTTCCTCGTAGTGACTGTCAAGCAAGATGTTATCCTGGACCTTGCTTAACCAGAAAGGACTGAATGTACTAATTTGAGGGATAAGAAAACAAAACCACTCTCAGCCTTCATCGACCTGGAAAATCTGTCATCTCTTTAGAACTTCAAGGCCTTCTGGTTTAACTAACATATACCTGTCAGCGACTTTTTATTAGGCTGATAAGTGAAACACTTCCTTTCAAGTCTGGCCAGTCACTGAGTGGCAATGGTACCCACAGGGACTAGGACAAAGCACAGATGGATTTGAAATTTAACAGCTTGAGACAGGACAGTTGGACTTGAAGAAAATAAAAACAAACATCCCTTACCCCCATGCAAATTATTACTTGCAACAGAATCCCCTTAAACTTTATTTGCTTTCTCATTATGTCCCAGAAGTCCCAGAAATATTTTAAGTACTAGCTAATTTCTTATAATCAGTGTTAATAAACTTAACTAGGGGTTTTCATTGGGTGAGGCCCAGAAAAGTTCCACAAATACTGTTCTTAATATCTTAGGACAGAAAAATAATAAATTTTCAGTAGATTGCTAAAGCTTTTAAAGGCTGATTAATGTACGGGCAAATGATCACATGGTTTCAGACTTCCAGGGAAGATGATTTTACATTAACAGGTCAGTTTAATTAAATCTCCTTTGTTCCTTTTTTCTTTGGAAGGATTTGGGTCAATTTCTAAGAGTTCTTAAAATGTCTACAGAACCCAAGTAAGATTTGACAAGTTTTGCCATCCAACTCAGAGGCAAATCTTATAGGACAGGAAATACTCTATTTCCTGAAGCATACTTCCTATGCTTCATGGTAAAATTATCTAGAAAATTTTACCAAAACTTCTTCTTACAGGATTTCACTTCAATGTTTATGTGAGCACAAGGCTCAGTATGGAGTTGTAATCCATCCGCAGCTAGGAATATGTGAATGTTCTGGAGGATTGTGATAGAAATGCATTTTGCAGTATCTGAATCCACCAAACACATTCACTCTAGAAACCTAGGTTTTTAAAGGAGGCTTTGAGGGAACAGTATAACTGCCTCTGGCAAATTCTGAAATTTCCAGTTGCACAGACAGATTGTAACTAAATCCATCTCTCAGTCCAGCACTGCCTCTCTGGCAGTGAGAATTAGCTTGTGCATCCAGACTGTCAGTAACAAGTGGCCCCTTAGACAGCTGCTCACAGGGGCCAGCTGGAACCAGCTGGAAACAATTCAGACTTCTTAGGATTTTCAAGATTTTGAGAAAAAGCTGTTGAGAAAAGGAGACTATTTCCAGCTACCTCTAATGTTTGAAGAGTTCACTACTTCTGATCATTCCCATAAACTGATTCTCCTTAATAACACAAAAGCAAATGACATGTTTATGAATGGGTGTGTCCGCCTGAGGAGGGCTGTTTCTCTTCCCTAGTTTCCACTTTTCTCTTCCTTGTATTTTCAAGCCTCCTCTTTGCAGACTCCTGGTTTTAGAGTCGCTGTTTGAGCTCAGGACCTGGTTCTCCATGTTGGGCTGTACTAAAGGAAGCAATGTTGGTTTCTCTTTGTTTTACCTTTCTTCTCTTCTGCCTTTTCCTCCCGAGCTGGTGTTTTTTCGGATACAGATAGACTTTCTTCAGACTTCCCTATATTCTCCTCTCCGGTAGATTCCTCTCCGATGGGTATCATGTGCCCGTTTGAATTTTCAAAGTTAACTGTTACATCTCCATCTACAATGGGAAAGAAACACCTAGTGTCTAACTTGATGGCTTTCTTTAAAACCATTTCCCAGCTTCTAAGACTGTAGGATCTGGGTCCATTTTTCTGTTCCTAGGAACCAAATCATCATGTTTTCCCCAAGTAATTTATTTAAAAGGAAAGAGCTAGAAAACTCTTGGTCTTGAGGGAAAAAGTCATTTCAAAATAGCAGGAATGACAACCCTAACCACACAGTGTCCCAGGGGAGAACTCCTCTCTTTTTAGGCTTAGGTTTTATTGAAGTTAAAACTTAGGAGTTTCTTTTTTCATCCAGAAACTGAATGGAGAAAGGCACAATCTGGAAAATGGAACAAATATGGTAACGTGTCAAAACCACAAGGTGAATGCAAATATACAAATAACATGAGATACACATGCAAACAATCAGTGGGAGAACAGAAAACTTCTAAGCACTGTCTAATGCGTACGTTAGACAGACACTGTGCTAATGTTACATGGTAGAATAACTGCTGCCTTTGTTCAGGGAAAAGATGGTTGGAAGGCTGACTTTGTTCCCATTTTCATATCTACTGGAAAGACTAACAACTACTTGTAGCTAGAAAATGAGAAAATATACATAAAAAACTAGTTACAGAAGAATTTTTTAAATTCCCAGCTAAAAACGAAATTCTTAATCTATTATCTAAATCTTAAATGACTGACAAACTTTCATAATTCCTGAAGGTGTTTAAAATGAAAGAGATTTGCATGAACTTTTAATTCAGTGATGCCTGTAAAGAGCATTCCCAGGATCTAGCCCCATACATACCTAGTGGCTCCCACTGTCAGAAAACCGAGTGAAGTGAAGTTTTGATTGAAGTTAACTTGAAGAAAGGCATGATTAAAGTTTTCTATGCAATCATTTAAATTAATTGTTGACAATCATTAAAATAGAGAACAGTTTTCAAATTTTCATTGCTTTGATACATAATAAAATTCACTGGCCTTGTTGTTAAAAAATCATGACATTTTCACATGCAAGATAAATTTGGAATTATGTAATGTTCAAAATGAAAAAGGAATTGTCATTCGGTCATGTAATTCTTAAGGACCCATAATCTGATTTCTGCATAAAACTAAAGCAGACAATGACAAAGGCAGTAGCAGTGTGAGTAAATCACAGCAGTTTCAATACCATTAAGGAAAGAACTACTGTAACCCAAGCAATTAGCTTTTAAAAAAAGGGAAAAGGAACATAATATACACAAATAAAATAAAAAAATATAAAATGGACAATGCTAAACAAAAAAGAAAACCACTTTGTTTTGGGGGGGCGGTCTTTTTGAGACAGGGCCTCCCTGTAGCCCCAGCTGGCCTGAAACTCGCTGTAGACCAGGCTGGCCTAGAACTCAGAGATCCACCTGCCTCTGCCTCCCAAGTGCTGGGATGAAAGGCGTAACTCAAATAAGGTATCCACCTGCCTCTGCCTCCCAAGTGCTGGGATGAAAGGCGTAACTCAAATTAGGTAACTCAAATAAGGCTTATATTTACATTCTTTGATTTCACTTGGTGGTATTTTAAAGTCATGCTAGTAACAATTTAATGCTACTTTAAGCGATCATATTAAAGTTCTTCAGTATGTTAAATAACTTATTTTTAAAATATTAGAACAAAAAGCTGCAGAAAGACTTAAGAAATAGTATCACAAGAAATTAGATTATCACATGACAGAAAAATAGTTACGTGGAGAGATACTCTGAAATATTAAATAAAGCTAGTGCACACACTAAGTATAGAAAAAAGGAACATGCTTGTAGTAAGGAAGAAAGTTTTAAAAATAGGGAATTGAGATATTAAGTCATTAGTATGTGAATTTGGAAAGTTTTCCTAGAACTGTGTGTTAAGAAAACTGTTTCAGAATTAAAATAAAATTAAATCCCTGTCGTAGTAAGTTTTGTAAGCAAAATATAAGCCTAGCAAGAGAAGGTGGGGAAAGTGCTGAGCCAGGCCCAGGCCACAGGCATTGGAGGGGCTTGTGTGTGCAAAGGAAGGGGGAATTCAGAAAATCACTGTGTCAGCTTCAAGTAAAAGAGATAAAGCATAAACAGAAATCATAGCTAAACAAGAGCACGAGAGTGTCAGAGGAGACTTCCTCTTTCTCATAAACAAGGCTATGGAAGATGGAGTTAAAGGAGCAAGTCATATGGAGAAGATCAGTCAGTCCTGGCCAATGGGAAGTTACTTATTGAAAGGGGAACCACACAAGAAGAGAGGAAAAGAGGACATAGGCAGGCCATGACACTTGTATGCCCTCATGTTATAGCCTGGAGAAAAGATGGAATGAATCAGGCAGGGACTGAACTTGGACTGGATCATGTGGGGACTTCCTAGGAGACAAGATCATTTGGTGAATTTGTGAATTGAAGGTAGAGCTTAGTGTGAAAAAAGACACTCTGAAAGAAATAATCATAGCTGAGAGTGAGGTTATGGGGGAGGATGGGGTGAGGTCAGCCAGGGCAACTGGAGGGACTTA
>NW_008335281.1:1187327-1220685 GCF_000622305.1 Nannospalax galili
TTGTGTATCTGAATCCTACAGATCTATGGAGCCATTAGCTTTATTCCCCATTGGTGGACAAGAAGGTCTGAAACTATAACACATGATCATGTCACCTACTGATCATGAGTCCACTTGCCCAAGTATATTCTGCAGAGCCCCATTCCCTGCAGATGCTCTGTCCACAAAAGTAGCATCACACAGAGGGAGAGGGTCAGATAAGGACGAGGGAACACCAAGGGAAAGTTCCATTGGTAGGATCCTTGGTAGCCACAACAGGCCTGACTCTCCCAAAGTTGCCTGTGCCTGACCAGAGTCTGCAATCCCAGAGCTACACTAGACAAAACAATCATAATGAAACCAAGACCAAACTACAGCCCATAAGCCCAAGCCATGCCTGGAAATGTACAAAAAGAGCCTGCCACAGTGCTGACAGTGTTTTCTTCAGCACTCCAGGTGGCCTGAAGCAAGGTCAAGAAAGGGAGAGAAGAGGAGGAGGGTGACCCTTGGGCATCGAGCTTGGCCTTAAGCACATGAAAGTCTTCCATAAGTGTTTACTAAAGTCCTGAGCCCAAAATAGCAGCACTTAGTTACTCTTGAAGAAACTGGATGTTCCCCCTTTCTGATAAGTAGGGATTTGTGTGCATCTTTTTTTATCCTGGTTACTAGAAAAGTCAGAGTGAAACAATATTCAACATAGATCTTATATGTTTTCTCTTTTACTGAGACCTCATCCTATTTTGATTTTATTATATACAGTATATATGCTCTTTGTTTTAAGCTGTCAAATGTGTTTTTGGAATCAGGATATAAACAGATAAGAAAATAAACCAAGAACAATGAACGGTCAAAGGTGACAGTGAACTCTTAGGGGTCTTGGTGCAGACACCCACCCACCTCCATTCCCCACCTTTAGGTTACTCAGTCCCGTTCATTCCTCCAGAAGATAGCACCCACCATTCACATAAGGGCTGGTGATTTCAATGAACAAAGTTAACTAAGCATGGCAAGGAGGAGTTAGTTCTTCAGGGGAGTTCTTTTATATAAATAGTGGTGTTCAAGTGCAATTCCAATGTGTTCAGACTCATATCAAAAAGGAGAGAACAGGACTGCAAGCCACGGCAGTCCCAGTGCCACAGCAAGTACTGCTGGTCCTAGAGACTGGTCCCATTCTGGCCACCCAGATGCTTCCAACTCAGAGGGCAGCTGCTGTTTGTCTTTCTTATCTTTATCCACCTCTTACTCATATGAAACCAGATTTTTCATTGATTGCTGCTTCTGTAAAGTTACCTAAGATACAACAAGATTCTCCAGAGTCCTGGATGCTAGTCCCAGAACTCTGGCAACATGCCAGGTGACCTTGGGTAGTTCATATCAAGTTTGGGGGCAGCTCATCCAGCTCAAATACTGTGTGGTTTTGTCATTAATTACGTAATCCCTGCTTTAAAAACTTTCATCCTCGTACTAAAAGCACATCTGAGATCCTAAGACATAACCCATTTGTGTTTCAGACTATTCTTTGATCTGAATTTTGAGTTTTTGCTGGTTTAATTTTAATTCAATTTCAGCTAAAAAAAAATTTTCCTCCTCTTTCTTCTTTGTAAAGTAAAAATTCTTCCTTGTAAACTCTGGAGCTCTGCAGCTCAGCACTGGCTCTCTGCCAACAATCAAAAGCAACAGTTTTGTCTTTTGCTCTGCCTCATAAACGCACTCTGATAGGAAAATACCATTAGCTGTTTGCTTGGTCTTTGGCTGAGAGCATTTTCAACACATAATGCAGATAACTGTGTGAGGGCCAATGAAGACAAACTGCAGGCTGCTGGGCATGGAAGGTATGTTGCTGGGCACCAAATTCCAACCCCTGCTCTCCCCGAAGTACAAGTATCTCATTCTTCGGCTTTTAAAATATTTGCCTCATGTTTATATAGCGTCTGTGTGTTTGCGGAGCAGATTCACTGGATGTTTTTTCTCAAGCTCTGAGGGGTTTTGCATTGGAACGAACCTGGGAGGTCATTTTAGTTCAGCGTGCTGTGCAAGGCATCATGGGAATGTTCTGCTTTCCATCCTTCAGAGGCAGGATGCGTCCTTGTCTGTAAGGCCCACCTCAACTGTCCATTAGCCTCATTTTTAGGGAGGTATTTCCCAGGTAGCTCCCAAATCTCACTCCCTGTGACTTCTGCACATGAATCAAACCCAAGTTCTTGATGGGTCTCTATTACAGGAAGTCATCTGTGAGGAGAAAGCAAGAGTCCACTCTACAGTGCTCACTGGGAGCAAGTTGGACTGCTGAAGCTGCCTCTGGTCCCTGCTGTCACACTGCTTTGTGACTTTGAAGTTCACACCAATTGGTACAGCAAACTAAATAATATGGTATGTGTATATGGGGGTGCAGGGTGTCCCACAACTGAATTATAATATCACCAGGAGACCAGAGGCACAGTCATTGAATATGGTAACCATATTGGTCTGTCCATGAAAAGCACTGTTACCAGTTAAATAAAAGAGTGGGTCATGGTGGAGGAGGAGGGAAGTCTCAGTGGTTAAGAGCTGCTCTTGCAGAGAACCTGGGTTTGATAGCCAGTACCCACAAGGTGGCTAACAACCATTTGTAACTCCAGTTCCTGGGACTCTTATGCCCTCTTCTGAATTCTGTGGGCATTGCGTGACATCGGTGCACCTAGCTACATGCAGGCATTACATTCATACACATAAAATAAAAATAATAAAATATTACAAAAAGAATGGGTCAACATGTGTGGTGGCGCACACCTTTAATCCCAGCACTTGGGAGGCAGAGGCAGGCAGATCTCTGTGAGTTCAAGGCCAGCCTGGTCTACATAGCGAGTTCCAGGACAGCTGGGGCTACAGGGAGACCCTGTCTCAAAAAGACCGAAAAAAAAAAAAAAAGAATGGGTCAGTTACTTTCTTTTATCCCAATTGCAAAGGTACCAGGTATTCTTAAAGCAAGATTACACAAAACCACAAGTTCAGTATCACTCTCTGCACTGTATGAATTAATATTTTGAAATCGCAATCCTGATTACAACAGCACACATCTAATTCTCTCCAGGAAGCAAAGGATGAGATACTCCTGGTTTTCTAGACTTCACACTCACATTCTTTGTTTTCAAGAATTTCAAAAGGATCAGTCTTTCAAAAACTTCCAGTGGTTTCCCATTTCACTTCAGATAACATCTCAACTCCCCAGCACAGGTCTCTAAGGCAGCCCCAAAGGATGCTCTTTCTCCTAGTGCTCTGCTGGCTCTTTGCTTATCCCAGAGGGTGCTGCACACAGTGGCCTGTCTTCATCAAGACGTTATTATTTCCCAGTCTGGCTCACTGCATCATGCCCTCCACATTCCGCTCAAAGGTTGCCTTATCAGAAATCCTCTCAAAGCACACCTGTGGTGGAACAGCTTGTTTCTTTCTGCAAAATACATTGTCATCTCAGAACCCAAAGTGCTTGGCTCACTGCTATGTCCCCAACAGTGACTTGTTGGATTGTGCCACTCAAAAAACCATGTATATTTGTCGAAAATATAAATAAAAAATAAAATAAGCTCATCCTGACATGAGCTTGTTCTCTGTCTCTTCTTAATACTGAATCTAGGACAAAGCAAGTGCGGTTTGTAGTACAGCCTTAAGGAACAAGAGTGTTCTGTCTCCAACCGCCTTTACACTTTGGCTGGGCTAGTCTAAAGGGAACATTCTCCACTTTTAGTCCTATGGATTATCTGAAAAAAGGCTCTGTGTGCACCAAAGAAGGGAGCCCACAGTGTGGTGGTGGACAGACACCCGCAGCTAGCAGGGTGTAGGACATAACTGCCTGGGCTCTTCATAAATTATAAGTGATTTATGATGTCCTTTTGGGCATGGAGCGCCAGCCATGGTGCCTGCATTCAAGAGAGACTGGGGCATATGCCACTAGCTCCTTTCAATGGATCTTTGGCCAGGATTTCATATTACTCTGGAAGTATCTGTGAAAGGAAATCTTGTAGTCCACAAGTCACTTGTGTAATTCATTGGGCGAGGAAAGAGAGTCCTAATTCTCAATTCTAACACTGTTTAATGACTGAACAAAATAGAAGAGCAAGCAGGAGACTCTTAAATAAGTGTGCCTTGTTATCTTCTGGGTTCTGAGTCGTGAATGGGTTTGCTGTAAAACTGACTGAAACACAGAAAACTACTTGTCCTGTGTTGAAAGTCTTCTGTAAGATCTGGCTTGGCTTCACTCCTCTCCTGTAGCAGCAAAAATAAAGTGGCAGAAGACGGTCTCCTTTCTAAAAAGAGCCTTCATGAATGTGAAGGAAGCTCACTTAAAGAAGTAACTATCATGCTATTCTATCCAACGGCACACCGCAAAAATCCTCCAAGCTATCTCAAAAATGTAAAGCACATCCCACCTGACAACTCCCAGGGTTCTGGTCATTTTCTTTTTTATTCAATCATGCCACTCCCACTCTTTGGCTCCCAATGCCACTCCCTAAAACTCCTCAGATCTCAGAAGGGACTGAGCTCCTTGGAACAGCAACTACCCTCTACCAACAGCCACACCAACCATCTTCCTTGCTCTTTCTCTGCCTCCTCCCACCCGCCTCAGCTCCATTCCTTCAGTTACTGTTTCTTTCTGGAACTAGACTGCTTGCTCTTGCTCTCTGACAAAATTATCCCCAGTTTTAAGTCATTTTCAATAGCATTCCCTACAGGGCCCTCTCCTGGTCTCAGATACTTTCAAGCAACTTCTTGATGCCTGGGCTGTTTCATCTACAGAAAGGCTTCATTACCTTTTAGGTTCTTTAGGAGATAATGACTTGTACCAAGTACAGTACACAGGCTAAGAGAACTCTAGAGAGTTTTCAACAAATATAAGCAACTACTGTTAATTATGTTATAGACTGTACCACCTGGACCTTGTTTGTTACTAAATTCATTTGTATTCAGTTACATATTAACACAAATCTAGTCAAATCCATAACATTTTGCCCTATAATACCCCAAATACCATACTATACAATGTAGCTATGGAGGAATCTAGATGTCTTTTGGTGAGTGGGGGTGGGGAGGCAAGTGAGAGAGGGAAGACATGTCTGTCATATTTTTCTACTTCTTTTAGAAACAGCTGACTATTTTCTCCCTTGGGGAAACTACTTTCCCTCTTCCTTAATATCTATCATTTGTGTGAGGCTATTTTCCTTGGGCTCTAGACTCTTTGGCTCCCAAATTTACCTACTAGGAGCTCAGTATTTCCCTGGCATTGGTGATAGGTTCAGAGAGGGGCACATACCCAGGTTGCACCAATAAGATCCAAGCCCAAGACATTTGTTCAAACAAAAGGAAATCTAAGCTTTCTCTTTCTTCTGGAGTTGGAAAAACTAGCCTAGTATGCTGCTAGGGTTCCTGGTGATTGCTTTGCTTCCACAAAAAAAAAAAAAAAAAAAAAAATTAAGTTTAAAAGAAAAAGACTGAGAGGCATAGACTTGAAGAGGGAGAGGCAAACTCCTAATTAGAGATTATAAACATCTGGATCCAAGGACCGGAGAAATGGCTCATTGGTTAAGAGCACTGGCTGCTCTTGCAGAGGACCTGGGTTTGATTCCCAGCACCCACAAGGCAGTTAACAACCATCCATAACTCCAGTTCCAGGGGATCAGACGCCCTCTTCTGACCTCTGCGGGCACTACATAACATACATTCATACATATAAAAGTAATAACCCAGATTTTTAAACACCTGGATCCAAATTAAGCCTGATGATTGCATTCCCCTGGGCTTTTCAGCTATATGAACTCATGAACTTCCCATTTGCTGAAGTTGTTAAGCTTCACCAGCAGTAAAAAGTCTTCACCAACCAGAAGATTTTTACACTATCCACTAGCAAAGACCAAAGGTCCTGAATGTTTGTAGAGAACTGTGCAGGGAAAACAAAATAGACCCCCTTTTCTCTGTCTCAAGTTTGAAACTCAGGCCTTAAGAAAGAGGAAGATGGCGAGATCTATGTTCCTTCCTCCTCTTGGGAAATTAGTGTCACAACTTCCTTTGAAGAAACCTGTATTAATCATCTACTTTATTTGTTACTTGTAGAGCATTTTCATATCCCCACATTGTATCCCTCTAGGACAGGCTAAGCAATCATTTTTATTTCACTCATACAAACACAGGTTTTGAGCCTTAAGAGAGGCTAAACACATTTTCCAGTGATATTGCTATAATCCACATGAACCAAAGTGAACTAAAAAAATGCCTATCACCACCTCCCCCAATCGCACTGATGATTGCCAAGATTTCATCTTTCCCAAGTGAGGTATAGTACATTCCATTTTCCTTTAAGACATCTGAGAGAGGAACAGTTTTTAAAAAATAATTTTAAGTAGATAACTTTAGATGGCACTACAGTTCCATAATTTAAATTATAAAAGGTTACAATAAAAATGCTCACTCTTGCCAGGCATGGTAGTACACACCTTTAATCCCAGCACTTGGGAGGCAGAGACAGGTAGACCTTTGTGAGACTGAGTCTAGCCTGGTCTACACATTGAGTTCCAGGCCAGCTGTGTCTCAAAGAAAAAAGAAAAGAAAAGAAAAGAAAAGAAAAGAAAAGAAAAGAAAAGAAAAGAAAGGCTGGGCCAGCTGGTAAAGGCACTTGTCACCAAACCTAATGACCTGAGTTTGATTCCTAGGATTCACAGGATGGAAAGGGGAAAAAAAAAAAAACAAAAAAAACCTTCTAGAAGTTGCCCTCTTACCTACACATGCACATCGTAGCACATAAAAAAATAAATGGAGCCAGGCTGGCTGGCCAGAGAGGCCCAGGAACCCTTCTTTCTCCACCTCCCAGTGCTGGGATTACAAGTACATGCCAACACATTTGGCCTTTCTTTGTGGGTTCTGGAGATGGGACTCGGGTCCTCATGCTTATGAAGTTAAGTACTTCATCAACAGAGCCATCTCCCAGACTTGTGGTTGATTTTATGAGTGCCTCATGTGTCCTTCCAGATCTTATTTTTTCCTTTTTTCATGAAAGGTAGGATGTTTTAAAAACTGTTTTATATCATGCTTTTGCTTAATTTTTTTTTACTCTATTGTGGGTATTAAAAGTGGAAACAAGGACTATCTGAACTTGAGAATGGTTAATCAAATCTCAGTGCTGAAAGAGAACTAAAATTTCCAAATAAAGCTAACGCTAAAGCATCTCTTTCCAAACAAAAATTGCTACTACATAGAGAAGTAGTTTGAGGCTACAGGATTGGGATTACGTTTGGAAAGTGGCCAAGAATAGTTTGTCATTTGTCTCTAGGTTGATGATACACTGGAGTCAGATTTAAGGATTGATTTTCAAATCCTAAAATATTAGAAATTGAACTATCAGAAATGTGGTTATTACAGTTCAAGGGGAAAAACTTCCAACAATATTACAAACAGGATTTCTTATCACCTAAGGCATTGAAAAGAAATCTGTTGTCACAAGGCAATGGGAATTATAGTTCAGTCTGTTTACATGAAGAAGAGTTTAGCTATGGACCAGGAATTAGAACCCTCTTTGTTACATTGTTTGACTATTTCATTTGTCTTATTTTTTCCCTTCAGTCTAGGCTGTATCACCAGCTAGCTTATAGAATTCACTAAGATACTGGAAATCCAGGAGACATAAGATGATGGAATCGGAAATTAATTTCATCCTTTCCTACAGTTTGGCACTTTTTCATTGAACAAGTGCATATAATACTATCAAAATTCAGGAACTAAGGCTGACAGAGAGGATGGAGGTTGGGAGAGAGGCCTCTGCAATCTTTGAAGCCAAAATTCACTGCTGTTTCCAGAGGAGGCAAGTTTAAGAACAGCTATGGAAGACCAACTCAAGACCCATGTCTTTTAATTTTCAAGGGATGAAGGCTCAAGACTCAAGCAATAAGCAAGTCCTCAATCCTGGATGGGTCAGGAAGTACAAGTCATCTTGGGAAGGTGATTAGAGGCACCACCAGTCCATCCTCCTCCTACCAGAACACTTAAAACACATGGGAGACACAGACGGCTCTTACAAGTGCTTCTGGATTCATCCCGTTCGATGAAAAGCTTGCATGTTTCTGCTTCTTGTTTGTTTACAGCAAAAAAGAGCAAGCCCAAGGAAGTGGAGTCCACTGGGTGTGTGTGGGGGTGGGGGGGGAACTGATGTTTAAAATGAGGATGATGATACCCCTCCCCCCAATAACTGCGTTCTGACTTCAGGCCAGGAAGAACAAGCTAGAGAACTGACTGAAAGGTGAATTGAAGCTTTCCCTGGTGATGAGCCTTCTTAACCAGTTCATAAGGAGAAACTGAAGAGCCTGAACTCCTGATGTCACTCCGAGGATCAGGGCTCGATCCTTCACTTTCAAGGACTTAATGAAGTGCTTTCATCAGTATGAGATATCTCGTTTCATCTAGGACCAGGTTATCCATGGCAAGCAAGTTTGGATATGAAAGACATTCTTCAGTCACACTGGGCTATCCATATTAAGACATTTGCACCCATTCAGTATCTAAGCTATTACCTTGGATTGACGTGTCTGAATTTTTTTTTTTATATATCTTAGGATACTTTTTACAGAGGAAGGAATGTATGATCTTGAGGCTTTTCTTTATTTAGTTAAGCTATACAATTCACATTAAAACCCAACACAAACTAGCACATAGAAGCAACCAATCAAAGTTAGGAAGAAGACTTGAGCATGAATTTCCTAATCCATGCATATCTAATCAGACTAGGTTTCCAAGATGATGAAAAAGTTTGTTTTCTTGTGCATATTATGCCATTCTCTCTGTACAACAGAATGACAGTATTTGCAGAGCAGCATTGTTCTGGCAGAAGCAGCTCATACTCGAGTTCTGTCTGATTATGCGGTGACAGGACAGAGGGTCACTCCAACCAAAGGTTTTATTTTTCAAAATAAACACAAAAAGTAGGGCTTCACTGTAGCTGAAGTCATAATGATTAAAGTCTGACAGCAAAGCTATCCTTCAGCTTTGACATAATGCTCTCTTTCAATAACCTCTCTTTCCACTGTTTCAAAATTTCTGGTTATTACAGTGATATCAGGGCGTCATCACTCCTCTTGAGGACTGAGAGGTTGCAGCACAGAAAATACACCAGACAAAAAATATTTTTCTTACTATGTAATGTATAATGATTTGTACAATAGAGCAGACTTCCATATATGTGCAGACTTATATGTATATATAATTCTTAAGAGGATTAGAATGTTCTGTTAAGAAGTATTCTATATACAGAAATCCACTATGTATAAAATAGTGTTCTACATAATATTTACATGGAAACAGAATAAATATTATTTCTATATGATATTACTATGATTTATTTTATGTTTAATAGATTTATGCATAAGAAAACAGTTCTATGCAGGGCAGAGTCTAACCTCTTAAGATCTTTGTTTTCCAAAACTAAACCCAATAACTTATTAGTAGGTAAGATAAGCACTTAAGCTTTCCTGAGCCTTTGTTTCTATACATGGAATGTATGAAATAATTAGAACCTAATGGGAATAGATAAAAGGATGACTAAAATGATTTGCGCAAAGCACAGACCACCTCAATACTTGAGTTCTTCTCACATACCTTCTGCTTTCTCTTGAATACATTTGTAAAGCCTTTACATATTATTCCACTGGTATTTTTAATTTGATATAAATATCAATCTAAAGACAGCACAGTACAGGAATTGAGAACGAAAACTCAAAATATGTGCTTTTGCTAACAAGCCCAGATACTCAGGGTCAAACTATTGAACTTTCTCGTGCTCCACTACTCACTCAATAGTGAAATTAGAACTATAATTGTGATCCATCTCCTAGAAAAATTGGAAGATTACAAGCATTTAAATCAGCACCGGAGGGTCCAGGAGATGGCTCGAGTAAGTAAAGGCACCTGCTGCCAACACTGACAACCTGAGTTCAATCTCCAGGACCCACATAGTGGAAGGAGATAGTTGACTCTGGAAAGTTGCCCCTGACCTCCACACACACGCCATGGCATCTGCATGCGTGCATGTGTGTGCACACACAGACACAAAGACATACACACACACCCCAAAAATAGCATTGGTCACAGTAAAGACGAGGCTCAGTTACTGTTGTTATTATATTTATATATTACATTAAAATAAATGCTAAATAAAGTTTCAAATGAGCTTCAGAAATAAAGATTTTTACCTCACAAAAGTAAACTATAATGCTATCCATATGGCAAATTACCCAAAAGGAACATTTTACAAACTTTATGCAGTGCCATTTATTTGAAATTGCTGGTATAGAGCGGGATTGGAAAACTGGTAAAGAAAGCACTGCATACACGATGCCAGTAACATATCAGCATCTGATTTCAAACTGATGACTATACTTTACATATTATCATTACAGTTTTGCACCTGATTCATCCAAGGTTTTAAAAAATAGGAGGGGACATGGAGAGTTGTTTAATAAAGATGAAGTTTTAGTTGCATGAAAAAGTTCATGAAATCTGTTGTACAATCATGTGAATGCACTTCGTACTATAGATCTATATTCAAAAATCGTTGAGATAAATGTTACATAAATATTTTCCTATCACAATTTTAAAAATTAAACCATAAAACATTTGCATATTATAGAATTCTACATAAATGCTGAGGCAAAAATAAAAATTATTTTTAATTATACTAATATATAATATGTTTTTGAACAACTTTCTAAGAAACAGTTTTCTTCCCATGCAAGCATGTTTTCTATTCTCTTATGGTTGTTACACATCATTTTATTGCCTATAATAGTCACTTACAGGCGGTAAACCCTTTTGCTATGAGCAAAGAAACTTCATGAGCGTCAGTTTCAAAACCTACAGAGTCTAGACTTGGTAGTCGAAGCAGTCGAAGCAAACTTGGGCTAAAAAGTGTTTGAAGCCTAGACAAATAAGCACTTTTCACTTAACACAAAAGAAATGAGAATTAAGATGGCAACAAATTCCAAGTGGGAAACAAATCAGGAAAATATGTAAGCCAAAACCCAGCCACTTTCCAGGTCTTAGCCTAGTGATAAGGACTGGATTCATATCACAGGATGAAAAAAAAAACCAAAAAACAAAACAACAGGACATAACGTGAAAGGAAATAAAATAAGGGACTTTCCTTGACATCGGTCCTCAGACCCAGGCCAGAAGGAGCTCTGCAGTACTTTTAAAAGTCTTTAAAATGGCACCACTCCAAAGGAAGACAAAATTGGGAAAGTATCCACCCAAATAAGAGTTATAAACAATCAGATCCTCTCTTAAAGCAATGCAAACTCCAATGGAAGCCTCCTTTTGCTAAGAATCGATGGGAACCCTGTTCTTATTGCTTTCCTCTCCACCCCCCACGTCCCCCAAGAAGCAAATGTGAGGAAGGTAAAAAGGGAAGTCGGTTAACAATGACACAGTGAAGTCTAGTGGCTATGGCTTTTCAACATGTCAGTTGAAACCAGAAATAAGCAAAATCACTAGCATCAATGCCTGGTTTGTCGCTGTTCTCCTAGAATGCATAGGAAAAAGGTTTTCCTTCTCTGAGTTCTTCTGCCCTAGCAGAAGTAATATATGCCTCCATCCAGAAAAGACCGAGTCCCTGAAATACTAGTCAGCTTTCTGCAGCCTCAAGTGTAAATCCAAACTGAGGTTTGGATTAAACAAATAATATCCCATTCTCCAGTATGCATAGGAAGTAAGGGAAGCTCCTTCACTTCACTCACAAACAGAGCTCATGGTTTAGATTAATTTGAAGAAGTTAGGCTCTGATGGCCTGGCTGGTCCATCATGCAGCTATTTTTAACTTGTGATGGGAGATTCCTTTATTTACAGAACCACAGATTTCAATTATGACAAATGCATTGCAAAGTAGCTCTTAAATTACTCTTGCCTCTAAGTGGGCAAGAAGACATTTACAACAACTAATGCATGGTTCATAAATGAAAGGTGAGGCTCTAACAATTCTTTTCTAAAAGAATAAATAAAGAGAAATAAATATTTATTCTATCTTATATGTTGTATTAGTTACTTTTCTTATTGTTGTGCAAAATACCCTGATTGACCACAGCACCTTAAGGAGTTAATGGCTTATTTTGGTGTACACTTTGGGGGCACAGTCTATCATGGTAAGGAGGGAGGACATGGCATCAGGATGGTGAGGCATCTGGTCACACTGAGTTCACAGTCAGGAAGCAGACAGCATTAACAGTGATGCTCAGCTCACTTTCTCCTTTTATTTAGTTCTTATGAGCATTAGTTCATAAGGACCCCAGCCTATGGGATAGTACTGCTATTTAGGGTGGGTCTTCACACCTCAATTAACCTAATCTCAAAAATTCCTTGTAGACATGCCCAGAGGTTTCCATGATGATTCTACATTCCATCAAGCTGAGATTCAAGATTAACCATCATAAATATCCTATCTATTAAGTATAAAAGAAAATCTATTTTGGGACAATTATCTATCTTTAGGAAAACAATAGAAAAGTTTCAAAAAAGTATGTATGATAAAATTATGTATTATCTCTTTGGTTCACAGAATTTATAGTATTTATTTGATCTGGTTAGACTCAGTATTAACATACATAGGTATACAATGACTATACACACACACACATACAAAACAAAAAAACAAATCACCACCTTGCCTCCCTTTTGCCAGTGATTCCCCACAACGACTTTGATGTTGCAACACAGAATGCTATAGAGATGCTTAAGTACTTTATTGATTAATGAGAGAATAGGTCCCTATCCTATCCATTAAGCTGCTGAAATACTCATTTTTGTCTTCTATGGCCTTTTAAGGTTCCTTCACTATTTCCTAGGCAACTTTCAGTGATATTACATTGGATTAAAAATGAGTTAAACTCCTGCTCCCCAAACTTTCCAAAACTCAAGGATCCAGGTGCAAATGTTCCACACATGGGATGGGATAAGAGCTTTTGTTAATACATTTAGTCTACAAACATTTATTGAATGTTTAACATAAGCCAAGAACATAAGCTGCCTTGGGATGTTGTTAGAGAAGTTCAAAATCTCTCTACTTAGCCAGGTGTGATGTGCATGCTTATAATCCTAGCACATGCCAGGCTAAGGCTGGAGGATCTTGTTTTAAGTCCAGCCTGAGCTATTAAGAGGGGCTGGAGAGATGGCTCAGCAGTTAAGAGCACTGGCTGTTCTTAAAAGGACAGGGGTTCAATTCCTAGCACCCATATGTGGCTAACAACCATCCATAACTCCAGTTCCATGGGATCCGATGCCTTCTTCTGACCTCTGCAGGCACTGCATGACATAGCTGCATTTAAACACATGCAGGTAATACACTCACACATAAAAATAAATTAAAAAAATTTTTTTTCATTAAGAGAAAAGTCCCCAGTTGAGGGTAAATTTTGCTATGGGAAAAATTTAAGGTAAAGAAGAAAAGGGAAAAACTCCATAGCCTGCAGGATGGCCATGATAAAATAAGACTAATGATGACAAATGCTGGCCTGAGTGTGGAGAGACTGGAATGCACCCAAACACTGCTGCTGGGAATATTAAAGGTGTGGGTACTTTGGAAAACAGTCTGACAGTTCCTCAAAACGTTAAATGGTGAATTTTTGCCATATGACTCAGCAATCCCATTCACAGGTTATATAACCAAGAGAAGTGAAAACATAAATACATACAACAATTTACATACAAATGCTCAACCAAAGCATTGGCCATAATGACTAACAGCAGAAACAGCTCAACGTCCAGCACCCAATGAACAAAATGTGGTCCGTTCATACAACTGAGCATTATTTGATAGTGGAGAGAAATCAAGGACTGAATCAAGCACTGAATTAGATGGATGACCTTGAAAGCATCATGCTGAGATATGTCAGTCACAAAATATTACATATTTATTGTTTGATTTATATGAAATGTCATGAACAGGCAAGTTATACAGAGAGAAACAAAAACCAAAGCTGGGGAGATCTGAGGGGGTGGTGAGGAGCCTTGATGGGAATGGGGTTCCTTTCTAAGGTGATGAAATGTTAAGAATGACTGTGGTGCTGATTACATAGGTTTTAAATATTACTAAAAATATTACTGAATTGCATGTGTTAAATGAGTGAACTATATCATATGTGAATTACCTCTCACTTAGGCTGTTGAAAACAAATGAGAGTGCAGGGGAGAAAAATATGATCAAGGTGGGCTCACTGAGACAGGAGCATGACATACTGATGTCAGTGAAGGAGGTGAGGTAGCTGGTTAACAGTGAAGAACTCTAGAGGGACAGCTTTGCTTTGTTTTCCATTTCACAGCACCAGAGTGCCTTGCTCTACCCACCCAAGATGAATGAGAACACCCAAGTGGGCCTATAACTATTGGAGGGAATTAGCAGTCCCACCTCTTTCAGCTTCTGACTGTTTCACCGGTGAAGTCTACCAAAACATTGGGAGAAATAATATCAGTCCTATAAAATTCTTTCCAGGAATTGAAGGAATGGACGTTCCCAGTTCATTTTATGGGGCCAGTATCACTCTAATACCAAAACCAGAAATAGTAGTATGGGTAAGGAAAGAAAACAGTAGGCCAATATAACCATTCTTTAAAAAAAATCCAATAAAACCCAGCAAAAACAAACAAACAAACAAACAAACAAAAAACCCAGAGGACTATATTCCATAACCCAGTGGAGTCTATTTCAGGAATGAAAAAAACTGGCTCAGTATTTAAGAATGTATCAATGTAACCACACATAACAATAGTCTAAAGAAAAAAGTCCATGTGATCACATCAATTGATAGAGAAAAAAAATTGTGAAACTCAACATCTATTTGTATGTAATAAATATTCTCAGGAACAAAGAGGGACTTTCTCAACCTGATAAAGCTCACTTGCAAAAAAAAGCCTTCAGCAAACATACTTAATGAATGTTTTCCCCTTAGGATAGGAACCAGGCAAGGATGGCCTTTCTCAGCACACCTGTTTACTACTGTAACAGAAATACTAGCTTGTGAAAAAAGCAAAAGCAAGAGAAGGCATACAGTTCCTATTCGGGGGCTGAGAAGATGGCTCAGCGGTTAAGAGGACTGACTGCCCTTGCAGAGGACCTGAGTTCGAATCCCAACACCCACATGGCAGCTACTAACCATCCGTAACTCTAGTTCCAAGGCATCCAATGCCCTCTTCTGAGCTTTGTGGGCATCGCACAACACAGGTATACTTACGTACCTGCAGGCAATGCTCTCATACACATTAAAAAAAAAAAAAAAAAAAAAAAAGAAAAAAAAAAAAAAAAAAAAACTTTCCCCCCAAAAAAAAAAAAATCAATCTTTGTGAGTTTGAGGGCAGCCTGGTCTACATAGTGAGTTCCAGGCCAGCTGGGGCTACAGGGAGACCCTGTCTCAAAAAAAAACAAAAAAAAAAAATAATAACAACAACAACAACAAAAACCAAATGAAAAAACCCAACCATTCCTATTCATGGTTGGCATGATCCATACAGAGCTACTAGAACTAGTGAGGGAGTTTAGCAAGGAAGCATGGTACAGCACGCCTCTGTGGACCAGCAATGAACAATGGAAACGGACATTTAGAAGCATTTAAAAATATTTATCATTTGCAGTAGCAAAAGTAAAGAAAACAAGTAATTATAAAAATACTGTCTTCTGCTGGGTATGATCTAATCTCAGCCCTTGGAGGCAGAGGCAGGCAGATCTCTGTGAGATTGAGGCCTGCCTGGTCCACATAGTGACTTCCAAGTGGGCTGGGACTAGGGAGACCCTGTCAAACAGCAACAACAAAAATACTGTCTTCTCAAAATTTCAAAATGCTGATGTGAGAAACAGAGGAATCAGCTAAATGGAAGAGCACATCATAGCTTAGATGATTAACAAAGAGATCAATTGTATCCAAACTACAGTACAGCCTGAATGCAATTCCAACAAGAAATCTTATCAAGAATATTTTCAGACTATAAAAGAGCTGATTCTAAAATTTAAATGAGAAGGCCAAGGAAGTGTACTAGTTAAAATGATTTTTAAATGAAGAATACAGTTAGAGAAACCACACTAATGCTGGGCTTAAAACGCTAAAGTAATCAAGAAAGTATGGTATTTATGAAGGAACAGACACATAGATTAGAAGAACAGAACAGTGAGTCCAGAAATAGATCACACACATGTGGCCAATTAATTTCTGACAAAGGTGCAAAAAGCAGTTCAATGTGGAAGAGATAAGTCTTTCCAGCAAATGCTGTTGAAAGTTCTTAGATGACACCAAAAGTATGATCCAAAGAGGAAAAAAGATAAATTGTGCATCACCCAAATTAAGAACTTTTGCTTTATATAAGACACCGATAAAACAAGAAAATGCAGCTGCAGTCCAGTAGGAAATATCTCCAAATAACACCTGGCAAGGGCAATACACCTAGAAAAAGAGAGCAGTCCTAAAACTTAGCATTAAGAAGACAAACTATCCAACAAAAATTGGCTCAAAGACTTGAACTGACCCTTACCAAAGAGGATATGTGGAAGAAAAATATAATTACTGACTTCTGAAATGCTACAGAGGTAATTTCATAGAAAAAAAGTCTTTTCAGCAAATAAGAAATTATTAGAAATATATAATAAACCTTACACGTCACATAAACATTTTCCCAAAACTCACCACAGATCTAAACATAAAACATAAAATGATGAAAACTTTACAGAAGAAAACAACAAAAAAATGTTTTGTGATCCACAGTTAAGCAAGGAGCTGATACATGACACAAACTCAGAATGAAAAAGCTGGTAAGACTTTATCAAAGTTAGTATGTGCTGTGGAAAAATACATATGTTTTGAGACTAAAAAGGCAGTCGACATATGGAAGAAGAAAGTACAAATCACATCCAACAATGACCTAATTAAAAAACAGGCAAAAGACTCTCACAGAAACTGTACCAAACAAGCTATACATGTCAAAGACTTGAAAACAAATTCAGTATTAGCCACTGGGAGACCTAAATTTAATCCAAATTTAAATCACAATCAAATACCACTACACAACTGCAGAATATCTAACATGAAATTAATGACAACACACTCATGCTCACAGTATTTTAAAAACAAAATAAAATAAAAATTTCAAATTATGTTACAGAGCCATAATAACAAGCATAGCTTGATACTGACATGAAGCAGACTCAAAGGCCAGTGGAACAGAGCAGAAGCAGAAGTAAACCCACATGGCTGCAGCCACCTAATTTTTAGTATAATATGTATGTGTCTGTGAATGGGTATGTACATGTGAGTGCAAATAACTGCAGAGGGCACTGGCTCCCTTGATGCTGAAATTAAGGCGGTTGTAAGCTGCCTGATGTGAGTGCTGGGATCTGAACTCTAGTCCTCTGCAAAGCAGTGCATAATCTTCACTGCTGAGCCACCTCTTTAGCCTTCTGTAACATCATCTGAGATTGGGAGTTGTGATACCTACAGTATTGCTCTTTCTGCTTAGGACTGCTTTAGCTATTGGGGGCTTCCATATGAATTTTAGGATTTTTTGCCTAAGTTTTGTGATGAAATTCATTTACATTTTTGAAACTAAAGTGAATCAGAATAAGGAACTGATCAATGGTAGCCAGAGGTTGATGGGGCAGGTATGCTGAGTCAGTATGACTATGAAAGGACAGTATGGGGAAGATGGAGGTGTGCTTGGCACTGATATGTCCTGTGTTTGGAAGTGGTTCCACAAAATTATTCATATGTAAAAATTCTTAGAACTGTACACATACATACACACAAAAAGAAAGAAAAAATTAATGAGGGACCTGTTTGGAAAGGTCTTGGTTACACACTGAGTGACTGAGAGTGAATCTGGTCAGGAGCCTAGGTACATTTGTGCTCCAAATAAGCCACACCACAACTACTTCTAAGATTTCAGAAGTGGATACTGCAGCTGTCACAAAGAAAAAATATCTCTTCCTGTGGGGTGTAGGCTCATTGGCCTGTGGCAGCAGTGGAGGGACAGGAAAGGAAAAAAAGTTTTGAAAAAGGCAAAAAGCTGTTTTCTAAAAGGGCAAGCATTTGAGATGGCTGGCACAAATCAGTGTTCAGGGAAAAACCCCATTTCTAGGGGCAACTCAGAGGGAATGCTCCCAAGAGGGGCTGCCAAAAACCACTCGTGGGTAACTGGGTAACTGTGAGGCCCATGGCCTGGACTTTGTAGATTGTTGCAGGCCTCTTTTGGGTATGACCTCAAAGTTTCTTCCGAGATGCAAGCCATTAATATAAATAGTCTTCCCACTAAAAGAGAGGGCACACGGAGCTGGAAAATGCTTCCCTTTGCTCTGTTCTGAAAAAGATGAAAGCTGTCTAGGAATGGAAAAATAATGCAATCAAGGAAAGAACAAGAGAAATGCTTAAAGAAGAAAAGGAACCCAAACTATAATCATGAAGGTGAGAAGAGAAAAGGCCACACAGAGGAGGGGGTGTGCTCATGGACAGGGTGCATCTGACACTGTAACAGGGGACAGAGACAGCAGAAGACTGCCGGCCAGTAATAAAGACCAGGCTCATCTCTCGCCAGCTTCATGAGCTTGGAGATGCTCTCCCTTTGTTAACTATTACATCCTCAGTATCTAGAACTGAGCTGGGATCACGGCCCTTGTAACACTTGCACGTGCACATGTGCACATGCACACACAAACACACACACACAAGCACACTAATAATAATAATAATCACAAAATTTTTAAAAAAGAGAGGGACAAGCTGCTTGGTCTGATGGTCCTGAGGACAAGGGTCGATCTTTCTGAGCCACAGTGTTCATATAGTCACACTAGTTTTCAGGACACAGTTCACTACATGAAAACAGAAATGGCAGAGCAGGAAGGTACTCACTACATCGACCTGTTGAAGAGATACTAAAATTGAGCTAAGGAGCAATGGAAAACCTATCTAAGCATATGAAACCATGTATCACGGAGGATAAGAATCAGAGCTGAAAAACAAACAAACAAACAAACAAAAAAAACCCAAAAACCGATGCCACAGATTCCAGGTGCTGTCAGAGAAAAGCACATCATGGAGTTTAGAAATGCTGTGTTCAAGCTCAGAATCTGCAAGCTGAAAAGGAGTAATATACAATGGGAACCTGAGATGTCAACACGAGAAAGTAACTCCCTGAGACGGAGTGGGACAGGACCACTGGTAACTTGGAAGAAACGGGCCTCACAGCCATCAGGAGGAAGTGTGGCAACGCTAAGGAAAATGCACAGAACAGAGGAGACCTGTGTTAGGACATATGCACGGAAAGAAGAAAAATATACTGTTTTAAAGGGATAAAGCTGATCCCTCAGGAAGAACGGTGATACTTCCGTACATGGAACATTCAGTGAAAGAAGAGTTACCACTGTGTTTTGCGTGTCGAATGTTCCCCATGGGTTCATATGTTTGAGCACTTGGACCCTAGGTAGTTACACTGTTTAGGAAGGTTGTAGAACCTTTAGGAGATGGAGCTTTGTTCAAGGAAGTGGGTCACTGTGGACAAGCCTTTAAGTTTTTATTTTTTGATTTATTTATTTTTATTTTTTAAGGGTATGATAAGTGTTTTGTCTGCATGTACGTAAGTGCACCAGGGCACACAGTGCCCATGGAGGTCAGAAGAAGCTGGAACTGGAGTTATAGACTGAACCAGGGTCCTCAGCAGGAGCAGTCAGTGCTCTTAATCTCTGAGCCATGTCTCCAGCTCCAAGTCTTCAAATGTTATGGATTCACTTACTTCCTGCCTGCTCCCTGTTTGTGGACTATAGACAATGTGACCAGCTGCCTTACACTCTTGCTGCCATACCCACTGTGATGGACTGTGTCCTGTCAAACTGTGAGTCCAAGTCAACACTTCCTCTCTTAAGTAGCTTCTTGTCATGCATCTGGTTGCAGCAATAAAAAAAAGAAAATGACACAGTGATAGAGAATATTGAAATGAAATTATCGAATCCTTAGGCATTTCTTTTTAAAAAATATTTTATTTATTATTTTTATTTTATGTATGCGTGTATTGCCTACATGTAGGTAAGTGCACCCGTGTCATGCAATACCTGTAGAGGACAGAAGAGGCTGTCGGATCCCCTGGAACTGGAGTTAGGACAGTTGTTAGCTGCCATGTGGGTGCTGGGATTCGAACCCGGGTCTTCTGCAAGAACAACCAGTGTTCTTAACCACTGAGCCATCTCTCCAGCCCCACCTTAGGCATTTCTAAGATACTTAGCTTCTAACGAGAAGTTATTTTACAAACAAGATGGATCCCTACTGTAAATTGTGAAAAGATGGTTGGTGAAGAATAAGTAGCAAGAATTTTGAGAAAAAGTCATCATACTAGCTTAGCATGAAAAGAAAGCTAAGAAAGGGCATGTGAAATATAGTCAGGCACACTGCAGACTCCATGAGGACAGGGAACATACTTGTTTCCCACTGTGCTCCCTGCACATGCTGCCAGGGGCCTGCAACTCAGTCAACACTGAGGCATCTAGACAATTTTGTATGGTGAGAAACCCTAAAACTGAAAAATAGAAGGGAATAAAAGTGTCTTAAGATGCAGGATCATCACATCATGTAATAATTTAGTTAGAACAAAGTTACGTCCTGACACTAAGCATCATTTAATGCTTAGGACAGGTTCTGGGAAATGGGTTCACCAATTTAGTCATTGTGTGAAGAACAAAGAAAGTTACTTAGATTAAGATGGCTATACAATCATTAGGTAATGAAAATCTCATAAGACCATCCTCATACAGTCCATCACTGACATAAACTTTATGCATCATGGGACGGTACATCTTAATACTGTGTATCTATATGTGCAGCCAATATGTGTCCCTGCACACCCACCATGGGATGGAAATACTGGGCATAATTTTAGGTTAATATAATAGAAAACTTCTTTAACAACTAGAGCTGTGAATTAGTTTGTTAAGAATCTGAAGGATTTGATGTGATTAGTTCTGCTGTAGTTGGGGGACGTTGTTTTCTCTTTAAGAAAGAACTAAATGGCTGTGGTGCTGGAGAGAGAGCACAGATGGCAAAGTGCTTCCTGATCAAGAAGAAGGACCTGAATTTGATCCCCAGCACCCATGTAAAAAGCTGGGTGTGGTGGCACATGCTTAAACCCTATTGCTAGGTAGGTGGGGCAGAAGACTCTCTGGCCAGCCAAACTAGTGAGCCCCAGGTCCCAGAAAAAAACTTTTCTCAAAAAATAAAGTGGATGGCTCCTGAGGAATAACATCTGACGTGGACTTCCGGCCTTCACATGTTATGTACATCCACATACATGCAAACATGTATGCACCCACATGCTTATACACATACACAAAATTAAAAAAAAATAACTAGATGGCTGGTGAGTCTCTGGACAATTTTAAAATTCTCAGTTTCAAGAGAGAACTTTAAAGTATTTTCACTACAGTAACAAGAGATAGTGTTTGGCTGTATTTAGGTAAATTTAAGTAGTACTAAGCTTCCAGCATATAATGGGCTAAATTGATTTTCATAAATTAGTTTGGGAACATACCCAGCATCCTGAGTGATCTAAAGGCAGCACCAAGGGACACCATAATTGTGTGCATTAGGGACTGTCTATTGACAGAGGTGATCACCACTACTATTTGAACTTATTAAAACATTCTGAGCAGAATTAGATTTAAAAAATATTAATGTACAAGAGAGTCTAAACCCAGACTTTCTGAGGTTGGCTGTTTGACTTTTGGATTGGTAACATGTTAGCACCTGGTTCTTAGAGCTGCTGTTAAGGAAGGAAGCCATAACAAAATGCTTGCACTACAGAGTAGACTCCCCCTCTTGGTTTCCTGCCCTTCTTCCAGTGGAATTAGAGAATGAAATGTCATGAGTTGTCAGGAACCACAGTGCTGGCAACAGATAAGATTGACGGCCAGGAGGTTCATGGATGCCAAGTATCCTCTTGTTAAACTATTGAATATAGTAAAGTTTATGATGAAGATTCCTGTGCTGGAAGTAAGTATATGCCATCTCTAACTCACATGATTACTTAACAGGACCTCTCAGAGAGCTTTCCCCTCCAGTAAAGTCTCTGTGACCACCCCCCCTTTTTTTAATTGATTATTTTTATTTTATTTTATGTGTATGTGTGTATTGCCTGCATGTAGGTAAGTGCACCCGTGTCGTGCAATGTCCACGGAGGTCAGAAGAGGCTGTCGGGTCCCCTGGGACTGGAGTTATGGACAGTTGTTAGCTGCCATGTGGGTGCTGGGATTCGACCTTGGGTCTTCTGCAAGGACAACCAGTGTTCTTAACCACTGAGCCATCTCTCCAGCCCAACCACCCCATTTTAAATTGTGACATCCACCCCATATTCCCCTTTCCAATTCATTGATGTATTCTTTCTTCTCACTCTCCGATATTCTACACGGCTTATTTGAGCTTTACTTTCTGCCTTCTGTTGCACTAGAGTGTAATACAAGAGAGAAAGAAGCTGAGCTCCCCTGGTTTCTGTAGCATTTGTACCAGTGTTGGGCATGCGGTAGATGGAGGTACTCAGTTAAGCATTCCTTGAGAGAGCAAATGAGTGCAAAGCAGCCCTCTGTGGACCTGGTTGCTGTGTGGTCACTGCTTGGCTATGTAGCCCTGCTCTACTAGAATAAATTGTGGAATAGGGCAGATTCCCTCCTGCTCCTCCAGTGTAGTATGAAAATGAATGTACAAGGACAGCACTTCCACCTTCTCCGTGGAATGAGAGAGGTAAAAATCAAAAGGTTTTGTTTTATTTATACAGCCAGAGCAGGCCTTAACAAGTATCTCATTGGAGAAATCCTTTCACTTCACTCTTCACAGATATGGAAAATAATCCCAGGCAGCAACATCACGCTTCCATGGTTACAGAGAATATTATGCTTTTCTAGGACCAAACATAATTTTGATCCTTGCCAACCATGTTTCTATACACGCACTGCTGAAATCAAGCCAGTGAAGTAGAACCAAAGTAAGTTACTCAGACAAAATCCTTCTTACAGTAAAAACTAGAGTGTGAAGCAAAGCTGTGTGTTAGTGACACCTTTCCAGGCCTGATCCTCACTAATCCGGGTATGAGGTTATCGTTCAGGGATACAACATAGTGCAACTGTCAAAAGTGTTGGCTACAGTGACCTCCTGCTTGGATTCAACACTGCCTTCTCCTCCCACGGGGTGTATTTCCACAGGAAAGTCAGCTGAATTTCATGGGCCCTGTCTCCTCATCAGCAGAACTGGATAACAGTACCACTTGAACTTCTTATGTTCTGTTGTGTCAGTTATTTAAACTGATTAAGTATCTAGAGCAGAACTTAGTACATTATAGCATTCAATAAAACCCAGTCATTATTATTATTAGGGAACGCACAACACCTTCAGTAAATTCAAGATTTTGCCAGATGCTCTCTACAAGTTAGTCTGATTCATAGAGTGTTATAACTTACAGCAACACTAACTAAAAACTTAGACATGCTTTTGTCATTACTAATGCCATACACAAAACAACAAGGTTCATGAAGATAAAGTGCATTGATTTTTCTTTACCTAGCAATATAACTTACTTTTAAATAGGGTTAAAGATGGGAAAGAGACATTTTCCTTAATTGTTTTGTTTTTGTTTTCTGACTTTCTGAGACAGGGTCTTGTAGATAGCCCAGGTTGGAATGCCTATGTGAATAGTGCTTTGTACTCCCTTTCCTTATCCCTGGATCCACTCATGGTATTGAGCAACTCCTTGTGTAGAGATGGGGGCAGAGACGGGAGCTGAGTGTGGAGAAAGGGGAAGCAGAAGGTGCAGGCTGAATCCAAGATATCTGGTCTTTGGAAAAGTATTTTATTTATTGTTTTTATTTTGTGTGTATGAATGTATTGCCTGCATGTGTGTAAGTGCACCCTGTTGCACTTAAGTGCAATGCTTGCAGAAGTCAGAAGAGGGTGTTGGATCCCACAGAACTTGAGTTGTGGGCAGTTGTTAGTTGCCATGTGGATGCTAGGAACTGAACCCAGGTCCTCTGTAAGAGCATCCAGTGCTCTTACACTGAGCCATGTCTCCAGCCCCTGGCATTTGATCTTGATAGTAACAGACTGCACAGAAGTCCGAGGTGTGTTTAGATAGGGAACTAGCATGTTTAACTTTGGGGAGATTCCAACATGTTTAAAGTTCTAGAAACTGGGGGTGTAACTCAGTGGTGGTACACTTGCCTAGCACATGGGCACACCTAGGTTTAATCCTTAGCACTGAAACAAACAAACAAACACACAGAGATCCAGAGGCTCTATTCTCACCCTCTTCCCTATGACAAAAAGGTGTGTGTGGGAATCCAAAAACATAATTATAAAGGGAAAAAGATGTAAATGACATCCTATGCTAAAGAGAGGGAAGGAAAATGATCCTGGCTTAGGTGGGACCGAGGAAGAAAATAAAAAGCAGAGAGAATGGTAAAGAAGAGTTGAAGACAAGCACGAGACACTAGCTGGCCCACTTTAATTACGTGCTGTGACATTCATGCAACACCAATGTCCCTATAGCACATTCCTCAGAATGTGTCCTGTCATGGGACTACGAATGGAAAAGAGGGGTGCTGTCCTGCCCTGAGAGCCAGAGTCAGAGTTACAGGTAATGTTCTGCTTAGGAACAACAAGGCTAAGAACCTGGAAGGTGGGGTACAAACTCGGGCTGCCTTTATTGACAGTGTGGTGGTTTGAATGAGAATGTCCCCCATAAACTCCAAGTACTTGGGCATTTTGTCCTCAGTTAGTGGTGCTGTTTTGGAAGGCTTTAAGAGGTATGGCCATGCTGGAGGAAGCACGTCACTGGGGGTGGGCTTTGAGAGTTCTTAAGCCTTGCTGGATTTCCAGTCACTCTCTAGTTCCTGTGCCTGCTTGAAGATGTGAGCACTTAACTCTCTGGTCCTGCTCTGGCCACCTCACCATGCCATGACGGACTCTAATCCTTCTGGAACCTGGAAACCTACGCTCAAATAAACTCTTCTTCCTATAAGTTCCCTTGGTCATTGTGTTTTATCACAGCAAGAGAAAAGTAACTAAGGCAGATAGGATGTTTCTTTGGGCTTCAGAGGCAACTTCCACTAAAACATGCCAAGGATGAGACCATGCTTCCACGCCAGCACAGCAGTAAGCATGCTGTGAATGACTCACACATCTGTGTTGTAGTTTTTCTATCTGAAACTGAAAATTCCCATGACAAAGCCTGGGGTGGAATGAGGTGTAGCATCAATCACCATGTAGTGGAACACAGTGAGGACTAAGCTGGGGGTTCAGTGAATGGACACTGAAGAGTTACTTTCCTCTGAAGAAATATGCCTTCCTTCGCCCCCTGATAATGTAGGTCTTGCCTAACATTGGGTTTTCAGATTTCCAGGCTGTATGTGGTTTGGATCATGTTCAGACAGCTTGATTTTATTATTTGAAATAGTTTTTTATTTAAAGGAAGATACAGTTTTATTGGTTATTTCCAGTATCTCTGTGACAACTTTCTTGAACATGAAAATAAAGAAACCTAACATGCAATACACCATTTTGTGTCCCCCTACCCATCTTTTTTTTTTTGTACTAAGCATTGAACTCAGAACCCCACATGTGATGTTAGGCAAGCATTCTACCACTGAGCCATACTTCAGCCATTTTTGGTGTCTTTGTTTCAAGCTTGAAGTTCTTTCTACATGTCTCAACAGAAATTAAAGTCTTAAAATAAGTACATACATATGGTGGCAACTGCCTTATACTTTAAATAAGTGCCAAGAAAAGAGGAAGGAGAAGTTCCTTGTAGATACCCTCACTAAGGACAGACATGGTAGTAGCTCAGGTCCAGGTAAAGGGTAACCAAGACAACTGAAGAGCTTCCCATTGTGTCTTATCATCTTAATGCTACAGTCCAGAGCCCGGCTCCCATTCTGAGTAAAAGTAACCACGGCAACTTGAAGAGTCAGATTCTAGCAACGCTTAGGAAAATGTGAGAGGGGGGCACTTAGGAAGGCCAATGTGGTTCCACCGACTCCTGACAAACAACAGGAGGGGAACAAGATGCCCACCAAGGACTAGAAGGCCAAGGATCTTCCTGAGGCCCAACAACAGAATCTAGACATAAAGCACCTTGGAATTGAGCTCATTCAGTTCCTTGATTTCAGAGGCTGAGTCTGAATTGATCAGGTTCATCTAGTGTTTTGGTGGCAAGAATACTACCCAGGTGGCTGCTTCCAGCACATTGTTCACAAACTCTCACAGCTTCTTAATCCAAGAAGCTCCTCAGACACTGAAGAGGTCCCAGCATCCAAGCTATCCCAAGTTTCCCCAAGGTCAAGTCTTTATTCCTATCTCTATTTTTTTTTTACTATGAATATTTCCCAATATAAGTAGAGAGATAAAATAATCAACCCATGAACCAAAAAATATCAACACCTGGCCAATCTTTTTTCTTCTATACTTTTACATCCTACCCCTGCTCCAAGACAATTTTGAAACAAATCTCAAGTATGATTACTTCTCATTAAATAGTAAATATTCAAATTATGTAACTGTAGGTACAGCAGAGACTCTTGTCTTCAGGAAGCTTCCATGTACCTGTTGCACACACTTGTGCTGTGTCTAGTGATGTCTGTTCTAGTTCACAACTCTAGGACACAAGGCCAGTCTTAGCATGGACCCGTGAGATATGTTCTGTGATACTGCCATATGCTGATAACATCAGACTGTGGTGGAATGAGGTGGTTTGAAGGGATTATTTTGAACAGAAAGCATTGAGAAGGCTGAACTTACATCAAGAGATAATTGCCCCTGGCCCTTAAACAAAATTCCATGAACACCTAGCATTTGCTTAAATTGGATTTAGATTTTAAATCAATTTCCTCCACAAGTCCGTATGAAAGGCACCAAGCAAGGCTATCATTTTTATTTATTTGGTTTTCATACAGGGTCTCTTTTTTTATTTATCTCATTATGCAGCCCATGCTGACCTCCAACTCACAGTCCTCCTGCCTCACCGTTTGAAGGGCTAGGATTACAGGTATGTGTGCCACCACACCTAGCCCAATGCAATTTTTGACGTTTAATCCTGCCACAAAATAAATGGCAATAAAAAAATTCCCTATCATCTTTCCTAACACAGAGGTGAATAACTTGTTCTAGCAACATAATGGAAATTTAAAATTAAATAACAAACACAGCAACACTTTCTTTCAGTCAGCTGTTTAAGTCTTGTCTCTAGAGAAATTACATCAAAAAGGCATTTAAAAAATGTTTTAAGCCAGGCATGGCGGCACATAACTATAATCCCAACACGTAGAAGGTGAAGACAAGAGGATCAGGCGTTCAGGGCCAGCCACGGCTGGCTATGTAGTGGGTTCAAGGCCAGCTGAAACTTTTCAAAAACAGTTTTAATTAAAAAACCTGTCTGTGCTAATAGAACTAGGTAGATAGTATATGACTGTGGATATGTGGAAAAATGGGTGATTATGTCACAATGTTGCCAAACAATATTTCCACTTTCAACTTTACCACTTTACGTACCCTTTCTCACATGCCAGTTTCTACATGAATTTACAAATATATATATATATATATATATATATATACTTAAAAAATATATATTTTAATGCAAGGACACAATTGAAAGCCAGAGTCAGCACATATTTTGGAAAATGAGAACAATTGAGTTGTTTTATCCTTAAGTGAAATAATTTCATTTTAAATATGAATTCATTTTATTTCTGGAAAAAATTCTGCAAAATATAACATTCAACTTGTTGAAATTTTAAATAATTTATCTTATCTTGCAACAGTTATAGCTCTCATACCTGCTGAGGTTTCTCTAAATTTGTCGCTGGTCTTCTTTTTCCTCCATTTCCAAGGCTTGAAAATTTTACCAATGGTGGAGAGTTTCCCCTTTCTCTTGAAGGGAGGTGTCTGGGAACCTGCTGGGGGGCCATCTGAGTTTGCTATGGAGGCTTTGTCTAGTCCATCAACTGTATAAAGAAAAATCAAGTCAGAGAAAGGATGCAATAAGAATTTGAAACAGCACCATCTATCTTTTCCTGGACTGTTAACAGTAAGCTTGCCTGTTCTCTTTGTTTTGTCCCTCTCTGCACTGGTAAGACTCCCCTGACACAATCAGTGAATCAATCAATCAGAAATTATAGTCCCTTTAGGTAATCATTTTGGGGAAACAGAAAAGAAGCAAGAGACTTACATAATAGGCAGGGCCAGACAAATAGAGATCTGTAAAACCCCGCTGAGTCCATCTGCACCAGCACATCAATATTTTGTGCAGGAAAAGAGTATTCTAAGTATTCCTGAAATAGGATGTTCCTTTGAGGCAAGTTTGGCGTTCTCAGTAACGAATATCACAGTTACGGTGCAGTGAAAACCATGGTTTCCCCTTCCTAAAACGAAATTTGGTGCCAGGAAGCTAAAGTCTATTTTTATAATGCTATAACTATCTTTTGCCTCTGTTATAAAAAGTTTTAAGCTTCAAATAAACAGATGGTTATCATTAACAACAAGAAATATGTGGAAAATGTGGGTATTGCATGTGATAAAATCTATCTTTGTATGGCTTTAATGTTTTATCAGTCAGAAAGAAGGCACAAAGTTTGAAGTTGCCTTACAATAAGTTCTAAACAGAAAGGAGATAATACTGACTTGAATTACCCTAACTTCTAAATTAGTGGCAAAAAACCCCTAGAAGCAGCCCACATGACAAACTATGGTTTTATGGTTTTACCCATTCAATAAAATAGCATTCAACCATTTTATAAATGGGTATATATGGACAAATATGCAACAAATGACATACAAGAAAATGTTAAGTGTTGACTCTCAGTGGTAGATATATGGATGATTCAAGTCTTTCATCCTCTCTGTGTCTCTGGAAACTTTCATAATAAAATATTATGGGGAAAAACAAACAAAAACTAGAGAGGACTTTCCCTGAGAGGAAAATCAGGTAGACTTATGCCTTCCAATTCTCTTGTTAAAACCATGACATAAATCCATTTCAAAAACACTGTGCAGAAAAACCCACACAGAAGACAGTATGAATTGTTTGGTTCCCTTTATAGGCAAACTGAATCCATGTAAGAAGAAGGGGGGGGGCAATCACAACAACAACAGTGAAATGAAATCAGAGCAATAGGAATGAAATGAGAAAGAGCTTGAGAGAACTTGAGGGGGTGGCAGAATTTATTTAAGTAATGGGTGGATTATGCAAAACTGATCATGCATCTCTATTATTTTTGCACATTTCATTTTATGCAAAATTTACCTTTGAAAACTCAGAGAATGATGTCTAATTGATATATACACTACAGTGACTACAGGTGAACTGAGCTAATATCCATCAAAACCCAAAAATAAGTGGATAGATGGAATGAGCAGATGGATAAATAGGCCAAAAAAAAAAAAGACAAAATACTAAGTTGCTAAATCTAGGTTTTAACTATATGAGGCACAGGTATAATGCGTTTTATCTTTTGTATATTTTTGAAACTTTCATAATAAAATACTGGGGGGAATACATGTAATACAAAAGTTGAATAGCAAGGTCTTCCATTCCCAAGATGCTTTTATTCCAAGTTCTCATTCTAACCACAATTTTCCATCTACCTGTACATAAAACATTTGCATGTTTTATCTTAAAAAGGAAAACAGGAAGATTGTGAGTTGCAGCTGAAGCAGGCCAACCTACAACCTCAAAACCCAAGAAACAACATGGTATAAAGATTGTTGGGTTTTATTTTTGCTACACATCTTCCACTTTTGTAAGTCAAGACCCAGTTAACAACCCAGAAACACCAGTGGGTACAGGCCAAAAGAATCTCAACAGCAAAAACACAACCTAGTGAGGCAAATGTTTTAGACTATAACTGCTCTACTCTGGCCAAACACCACAGAAGAAACTGTGATCATACATGCTAGCAAACGTGGAGCATAGAAAGGAGACTTTCACGCTCATGAGGCTCTAGCAAGGAGCTCTAAAACTGCTGCAGGAGAAGTGTTTAGAGAAGGCAAAACAGGGAAGACCTTCATGCCTGTAGCCAGCAAGGAAGCATTGTGGTGTCAGTGGAGGCTATGTGGGGAGTCTGGATTTTATCCCATACAGCAGTAATTGGGTGGTATCAAAGCTCTGCCCACTGGGAACAAGGCTGTTCATTCTAGAGTTTCAGTGGAGACTATGGAGAGATCTGGAGATTCTAGCCATACCCAGTAGCAACAAGGACCTTCAAGTGCAGTGCCAACAAGAACACAAATGGGAAACCTGGATTTTCATCTCCAGGCAGGAATGTCGAGGTGGCATTCACTGTTCCCTTCCTGGAGAAGTGTTAGGTGAAGCCCAAAAAGCAGGAGAGTTAAATAAGATATGAAGTCTCACAACATAATGCAAAAAAGTCCAAATTTTAGTCAAAAATCACTTGACATACCAATAATTAAGAAAAACCCAAGCATAATGAAAAATGGCATTCAATAGTTACCAACCAGCTCCATATGAATTCTTCCAAATATGCATGCCTAAGTCCCACTCTTCCTCCTAGTGATGTGTACTCTGATTTTGGATGCTACCTAGGCAGAAGTGTCACTGGCTATAACGCTGTTAAGGTAAATAGGAGATGCAAGTGTGGCACAGGGCGATGCTTCTGTAAGTGGTCCTAACCCTACCTTCAGCCACAGAACAACAGAGGTGGAGGTGGGAGGAGGTAGATGAAGCTAAAAGCCAGCCACAGTAAAGAAGTAAAAATTTCACTGTACTCCTATCCAGCTGTCTCCCATGAACTGGAGGGCAAGTTGAGGAAGGAAGTGAGTGTATGGTTTTTCTTCTTCGTGAGACTTTATACTGAAATCTTATGGAAGAGATTAGTTCTGAACAACTGAATGCTGTAAAATACAAAAGGGCTGGCTAGTACAAACATCTCAAATTCAATTTCCATCTCAAATTCATCTCTGTGGTTAGAGACAGACATCTACTTCCCATTTTCTTACAGTGGAGAGGGAACTTCATCACCCATGCCACAGATCTGGTTCCCTGACACAACGTAAAAAACCGTGCTTTCCATCTGAACCAGTGAAACATAGTCTGTTTTTCTTTTGTAAACAAAAATTTTTATGTTTACAAACACAAACAAAATAAAAAGTGAAATAATTTCCCTGATGGCTGGCAGGTGGAGAGGTGGAGAGAGCCGACTGCTGAGTGAAACACGACAATGTTAATTAAATGCACAAATGCATAAGAAGTGAAATGCAGCTGACACCAAAGGCCTAGACCAGTGCCAGTGGCCACAGTGGTGTGTGAACATGTGCACACGTGTGTACATGCATGGGTGCATACCTACACCCATCTTTTTCCTCTGACTGAATGAATCTATTTGTGATTTTTATAACTGGTAGGCTCTTACTGAAAACCACACTTGCAATTAGAGGCCATAGATGATGACGCAGCTGGCCAAATGCCACTGCACTTACGATAGAGTTGTTACTGGCTCTGCACAAGCACGAGCAGACTACGTGTTTTCTCTAGACACCTGGGTACTGGTAGAGCCACTGATATTTCTATAATTTTTCTTTCGAACAAACTCACTATTAAAAAAATCTATTTGAAACTTTCTATAAAGTCTTTCACTTTAAGTATGAAACTCTTTTTTTTTTTTTGAGTAAGATGGACAACAGGTTGGAAACCTGAAACTTCTGTATGTTTGTCGTAAAATGCTACACAAGTAAGCAACTGATGGCTGATGGAGGGAACCAAGATATCAGGTACAGATACGGAAGGAGGGGAATTTAAATATTCCATATACACCCATTACAGCTGGAGATAACTGTATGAACTCATGTTTTGCAAGATAGACAGAAAGACAGCACATATGTTATCAATATACATGGTCACATTGCCGAGTATGCCTAGATGTTATTTCTTTTTTTTATATTTTATTTGTTATTTTTATTTTATGTGTAAGTGTATTGCCTGCATGTATGTGAGTGCACCCGTGTCATGCAATGCCATGGAGGTCAGAAGAGGGCTTTGGATTCCCCTGGAACTGGAGTTAAGGATGGTTCGTAGCCGCCATGTGGGTGCTGGGAATCAAACCCGGGTCCTATGCAAGAGCAGTCAGTGCTCTTAACCGCTGGGTCATCTCTCCAGCCCCATATGTTATTTCTTAGTTCTGTCATCTCACCAACAACACCCTACTAGCAACTAACACATGCAATGTTCAGATCTTGGTCTCTAACAGCATTCTTCAATTTAAAAAAAAAACATAGAAAAATCATTCTTTATAAAAATGGTTACTCGTAGGGTTGGGCAGGGAAAGAACCTTCATCATATAGTGCCAGGATGTAAGGAAGTACTTGAATCAAACTGATGGGAGTATGCTAAAGAGACACAGAGGTAACCCAAAAAATCTTCAAAGGCCAATGTTGGAAGAATCAGAGCATATAAAAGAAATAATATGCTCTAATTACAACCCAGTATATAAAACAAATATCTATGGGCCCATACTTACATAAATAAATATTGAAGAAATAAATGTGAGAGCACAACAAATCTGCATAGAAGAGTTCCAAACACTTTATAGGAAAACAAGTTTAACTTTGCACGGCTTGAATGCTGGCTACACATAGTAAACTCCTTCCAAGGGTGCAGGATGGACAGATTCGGGAAATGAGTGACTTCACATGGACAAACATCACCCCATCCAGGGACCAAAGTCAATATCATCTGTGTTAGATTATGTTGACAGTATTACCCTTGATATGATGTGATGAGACTGGAACTTCAAAACTTACAACCCAAGTGTCATTATAAGGAAATGTCAGACAAGGTCAAGTTGAGGAACATTTCTGGAATACCTGATCAATGCACCCCAAAGACATCAAGGGTGATTAAAAATAACTAAAGTCTGAGGTACTGACACCAACAAGAGGAAGTGAAGGAGACATAATACAGATCCTTAATGGGATCCTGGAACCCCAAAAAAGGCCATCAAGGAAAAACTGGTGAAATTCTAATAAACTAAGGTGCAGCCTATTCTTTGGTTGTAACAAAGCATCATATTCTAAGATATTGAGGGTGGGAGAAAAGTTATGAGTATATGAAAATTATATATTTTTTTCAATTTTTCTGCAAATTTTCAACTATTCTTTTTTAAAAATTATTTATTTAATAATCACGTGATTGGAAGAAGCATTTCATTACAGCATTAACATATTCAATAACAATTTCCAGAGCAAAGATGCATCTCTTTCAAAATTGGCTGTAAATTTTTAGATTCACAGTTGAATTAATACGGTTATACAATATTTAGCTCAGTATAAACCCTATAAGACATAAAATTGAATGAGGTTTTAACCTTCAA
>NW_008335281.1:1221065-1227690 GCF_000622305.1 Nannospalax galili
TCCCCCCACTGGAGCCCATATACTCTGTCATCCCTGTTACTGTGCACTGTGTTGCTGTAGACCCCAGCCATTCCCCAGTGCTTGTCCATCTGCTGAATCTAGTCAGCCTATCTAGAGTTCCACGTTTTAGGAAGATCGGGTATTCCTCATCTAGCAGCAATCAGTTGCCAATATTCCTTTAGATAAGATTGGGGTCTGCTGTTCATTTTCCCAGTTCTATGCTGGGTTACTGTCTGGGAGTCTCTTGGGCCACCCTGGTCAACAATTCAAAGGAAGGTATCTCTTCTCTGGCATTGTTTCTTGTTATATAGCCTTTAGCTATACACATGGACCCTTAAAGAATTATATTGAATTATATTGATCCCTTTAATCTTTGGTTATACTTTCCTTTTGGGTGTTTAAGACCATAAAAAAACTGGTGTGTTTGTGAATATGTGCTTGGGGGGGGGGATGCATATGTACATATGTGTGGGAGTATATGTATGCCCACATGCAGAACAGATGGACACTGGGTCTCTCTCTCTCTCTCTCTCTCTCTCTCTCTCTCTCTCTCTCTCTCTCTCAATATTCCCTGCACACAGAAAAATAGTCCTTTCGGTCTCAGGCCATCTGTACCAGAGCAGCTAGAAATGGTTTTGACGTAGGAAATACCCTGCAGCCATGCACTGGGTTACATGTTACATGGAAATCTGGGAAGGGAGAAATGTCCTGAAGATGGATTTCCAGGAGAAATTTTGAGCTTCTTTAGGCTTTAGCCAATATATGAAAAGTAGTAACCCATGAGACCATGAGCAGGCCCAGCCTTTCTGTTTGGATTTAGCTTTAAGACCACTCTCCCATGCTCCTCTTAGCTACGGTCAAGAGTAAGACCTTTGCCCTCCTCTCAGGACAGATGACTGGTATGTCACTCAATGGAGACATCTTTTCATGAACATAGCCTGAATGCAAAGTCTGCTATCTCTCTCAATATTCCCTTGAGATGGGGTCTCTCACTGAACCTGGAGCTAGACTGGCATCCATTAAGCCCTTATGATCTCCTGTTTCTCCATAGTGCTTGGGTTATAGGTGCAAGTGATCATCTATGTGGCTTTTTATGTGGGTGCTGGAGGTTTGAACTCAGGTCCACATGCTTGTGCAGCAATCACTCTTACCCACTGGGCCATATCCTCAACCACAAATATAGAATTATTCTAAAAGACAATTTATATTTTAATTGTGGCATTGTCAGCCTCAAGGTAAATAAGCATTAAGATTTGGAGTTTTAGGGGCCTATTATTGCTCTAAGAGGTCAAGGGGGTACACAGACGATTTCTGCACCAAGGAGTTCCAGGAAACAATATGCTTTAGTTGTCTGTCTTTGTCTCCTGCCCTTCATCACCACTTTTAGTTCCCAACACTAGGGACATTTACAGATTATCATATTGCTATTTCAACATGTTTTAGCATGTGAAAGACCCAAATTAAGCTTAGTGTACTCAACATTTTATAAAAGAGTAGAGAATGGGCCCACTGTCCACACAGCATCAGGAAGACCAGAGAGGGGAGATTCCAAACTCAGCTCCAACACAGGCAGAGACCACATGCACCACACACACACTATCCACGCAGGTATTGGTGCCACATACTGCTCACACAGAATGACAATGGTCAAAGGCCCTGTCCTTCATTTTTAAATCACTGGAATTGAACTATTATTTACTAATAAAATTTTGAGACTCCAAAGTCAATTCAGAGGACTGAAATTTGTAAACTAACAATTAAGGACACATTCTTGTTTTTGCTGAACTCATGGGAATGAGAGATCAGTTGGGCAGTTTAGGAACAGAAACCCTGTGGCTCCTACCTTTGTGGATGATCTAGTGAGATGTGCAAGCATGAACTATTCACGGACCCGCCCTGAGTTTCTCGAATGCTCAACAGCCAAAATTATGGGGTGCTTTATTAATAGTAGAATTAATAATGGTTCGTATTGCTTGGCATTTACTGTGTGCCATGCTCTCAGAAAAGTGCTTTACCTGTATTGACTCATGCTAATTTTCACAACACTTCAGAAACAGGTACCATTAGTGGCCCGGTTTCAGCAATCAAAGAATGAAAGCATAGAGATTAAGCACCTAGCTCAGGATCAGGCATTCAGTGTGCACATGTTTATAACAGAGAAAGATTAAATATTTATTGAGTAAACAATGGTTGGTATCTGCCTCCAGTGGTACACTGAGTTAAAGGGTAGAGCTTGGGTTATAGGTCACAACCTCCCCCCTCTAAAAATGGCTTTCTCAACCACTGTCCTACAAGGCTGGCTTCGACTTGGTGTTATATACCTACAAGATACAGGGAGGTCACAGAGGCAGGGGCAGGATGCTTCCTGAAGGAGCTCACAGTCTGCTCAGGGAAGCAAACATGGCCAGTGGGCCATGCAAGCCAGAAACAAAGGTGAATGCACAGAAGAGAGCAACAAAGAGAGCCAGGCATCCCAGGAATATGTCTCAGGGAGCAAGGCTATGAGTTGCGGGGGGGGGGTCACTAAATTGGGGCAATTAAGAAGGGAACACATGTCCAGCATGGGGAACAAATCAAGAATGGCTAAGCTTTTAATGTAAAGCAAAGCAGAATCTTCTTGTTATCACAGAGCTGTGCTCATGATAAGCACACGATACATATTTATGGAAAAATATACATAACATAAAATCATGTGTTTGATCATGTGAAATGATCAAATGTGAAATGTTTAAAAAGGAACAAGAGTATTTTTGAACTTGCTCTATGTAACTCAATATCACTGTTAAAATCTGAGAATAATAGAGGTTTTTAAAGATTTTTTTTAAAAAATTGTGTGTGTGTGTGTGTGTGTGTGTGTGTGTGTGCTTATGTGCATGTGCACTTGAGTTGCAGGTGTCTGCAGAGGCCAGAGATGTTGGGTCACTGTGGACTGGGAACCAAACTTGGGTCCTCTGCAGTCTGTGGGCTTAACCGCTGGGCTGTAACAGAGTTTTTGAGTTAGAAACATCTTAAGTTGGCCCAGAAGAAAGGTAATAAACATAGCTAAAATAGTTTTAAAATTATTTAACTACTCTCCTTTAAATTCCCAGTAGTAAAATAACTGGATGTAGACAAGAAGTCAAATTAAAATTTTAAAATATTTTGTTAGTTTTATCTTATTTTTGTGAATGTATTGCCTGCATGTTATATGAGTGCGTCTGTGTCATACCATGCCCACGGGGGTCAGAAGAGGGCATCAGACCCCCTGGAACTAGTTATGGATGGTTGTTAGCTGCCATGTGGATGCTGGGAATCAAACCAGGGCCCTCTGGAAGAGCAACCAGTGCTCTTAACTGCTGACCCATCTTACCAATCTGAAGTTAAATTAAACTTAAAGATAACAGAATGCAAAAAACCCCACTAACTGCAACAGAATATAATGAAGGAATTTTAGTTCCCTTGGAAGAAGACTCAAACTTCTGCTGTCATAACTGCCTCCCAATTTGCCAATTTCCTTTCTTCCTAAACTTAAAAGAAATGATCAGGTTCTCTAATGGAACTGTGGGTAACAACAGCACTTTCCATTGCCAGTAAAATAATACTATGCTACACAGGGTGGCACATGCTTATAATCCCAGTACTTGAGAGAGGCTGAAACAGGAAGAGCGACTGTGAGTTCAAGGCCAGCCTGAGCTACAGGGCGAGACCAAATCTTAAAATACAAACAAAACAAAACAAAAGTTAACATCCAATATTATGGAGCATTTTCAAGAAAAGTTTGAGGCATAACTTACACATAATATTCATATAATAGGCATGGTATATTTTTTCTCATGCATAGTGATTTTGTCCATGTAGTCCCTATCGAGATCATGATATACCCATTGCCAAGCTTATAAGAATGTGTGCTTCTTCCCAACAAATATCGCCCCATGAGTAATTCCTGCTTTAATTTCCTCACTACTGACCGGTTGACTCCTCTTTAAGATGGCGGAATCAAACATCATTCTCCTTCGCATTATTCCACTAAATGGCTGTGAAACTCATCTACGGAGCTTTATTTTAATACATGAGCATTTCAGAGCAAAGCAACCAAGTTGCAAAGTCCAAACATCCCCTTAGCAAGTCCTCATGAGGCTTCATGAGCCTCACGGAGATTGCTTCTCTAGAGAAAGGACAACACTACTACTTAACCTGAGAAAAGTTAGCAATCTCTTCTTTCCCAGATTTCTGGGAAAGCTGACCATCTTTTGAGGTTTTCCTGAAGCAGTGCTAAATTAGGGACTCACATAAGCAAGGTTAAAACTAGAGAAGCACTTGAATTTCTGTCCACAATGACAACTTTGTATGCAATCTTACTCTGCCTATTAGGGCACTCAGCATTTCTGAACAATGCAACAAAGGCCCTGGATTCCAAGGAACGAGGATCATGTTTAATATGGGAGTTTCCTGTTGCCCTCTATGCATGACAACCCTATGTAGGAGACCACTGAGATCCAAGAAAGTGATGCGCCTTCCCAACAGGTTAACTAACAGCAGAGACAGAGTATTGGAGCATCAGAATTAAACTCATGTTGAACCAGAAGCATGTTCCAGTAGCTCTAAAATAGCCATAAGACTAAAACAGAAAGCAAAGTAGACATTGCACAACCAGGACAGGCAATAAATCTCAGTTACTGTTCTGGATTTTGATCACGCAATTAGGACGGGTGAACTGTAAGCCAAGAAGAGATCTGGATCCTAGACCAACTCTGCTACTTCAGCAGCCCTGGGACCTTGAGCAAGGACCCCAATTTTTCAATGCTGAGAATTAGAAGACTGGGTTAAGTGATCTCTAGGCGCCTCTCCAACTTTAATGATGTTCTTGATTTTCCACATTGCTTTGTGCTGAGTATGTCACTCTTACGGGTCCCATTTAAGACCTGATCTCAGCACTTCATGAAGACTGCTCATTACTCATCACTACAAAGTGGTGAAGAAGGTGCTATTCACGCAGCCCCATTCTGTACATGAGGACGTTGAAGCTCGGAGAAATCAAGCGACTTATCCAAGGTCACACAGCTGGTAAGAGAGATTCAGACTAAGTAGTTTGCCTCCAGAATGTCCTTTATATAAAATGGGGAGCACAGCTATGAGAGTAGATCTCTCTTTTAAGAGAATATAAACTCAATGAATGAATAAATAATAACTCATTTCTATCCTCAGCCATTGGCTTGGAATTATCCAAAGAGCTGGGGAAGGTACTATTTTGCTCTTTAATTAAGATAAAGCCCAGTGTAACCAGTTAATTTCATGCTGGTTGCAGGCTAGTGGGTAGAGTGTAGTTTTCACTTAATATGCATTTTTTTTCTTTTTACTTTAGATTGAAGGTATTCATTTCATTGTATGGAATACTTACTGCAACATTAATTTTAAAAATTCAATATTATCAATTTTAAACTTGTTTTTCTATCAGAAGCAGTCATTCTTCTTAAAACCCCAAAGGGAAAAGCTACTAAAGACTTCCATCTGCCTGTAAGCACAGACAGAGAATTCCAGAGTTTAAACTTGTGGCCAACGGCCTGTAGAAGAGTCTGTTTGTGCAGCTGTGTGACATCCTGATTGCTACAGGATATTTAACAGATTAAATAAAGTCACTCATGTTTGGGGATTAAAGAAATTCTGACTGAGTAGGAAAAGGGTCGCTTTGCAAATAGAAAATCAATTTTAATTAAAGCAAAAACATTTGAAGTTTTGAAAACCATTGTGACCAGTATAATCAAGCTTCTCTCTAACAGTAGAGATGAGGACTCTGTACAGGGATAACAAGATGTTTGTGAACAAGATAGAAAATAAGACAAGAATCATCAGTCTCCTACCTTGCTACCCTCAGATGCTAGTCATCCCCTAGCTCCCAGAGTCCGGGATGAGTGAAGAGCTGCTGTGTTTGTGAAAAGGAAGAAAAAAATCCATATATTCTTAGTGGACAATCTGCCAAGTAAGACATAATTTCATCTCACTGGTATGGGGACAACGGTCATCTTGTTTAGGCTCAGCATGCACAGTTGGATGAAAATTTAGGGGAGAAAATGAAAGGTCTGATATATAAATTATATAGGACAAAACCCCAGCTTTGGTGGTGCAGGTACAGACTTGTAATCACAGATACTCAGGAAGCTGAGGTGGGAGGATTACAAGTTCAAGTCCTATCTGGGCTACAGACTGAATTCAAGGCTAAATAACTCAGTGAGATCCTATCGGAAACTAAAAAGTAAAAAGTTTCAGGGAGGGGAATAGGAAGATAGCTCAGTTAAAAAAGTCTTGCCACACAAGCATGAGGACTTGAGTTTGAAACTCCAGTACCCATGTAAAAGGTTGGGTGTAGCTGGCTTGTCTATAATCTCAGTGCTGGGAAGGAAGAGACAGGTGGATCCCTGGGACTTAGTGATTAGCCAGTCTGGCCCAATTGGTGAGCTCTTGATCCAGTGTGAGTCCTTGTCTCAAAAAATAAGGTACAGAAAGACTGAAGAAGACTCCTGATATCAACTTCCATACACATGTGCTTTGCACAAAGACTTAAGACACAGCTCAGTGGCAGAGTGCCTGTCTAGTATATACAACACCTGGGTTCAATTCCCAGTACTGAAATAATAAATAAATAAATAAA
>NW_008335281.1:1227719-1227967 GCF_000622305.1 Nannospalax galili
TAAAATCCAGTGAAATATCATGATTTTAAAGGAAGTGGCCAAATTTCTGCTTCAAACAAAATTTTGAAAATTTTCCCACAGAGGATGAATACGACAGAAATATTATTGAAGTAGCACATTAACACTGGACCTTTAAGACAAATGTCAGAAGATTGGTAAGACCTCTGAAAATGTACATATAATATGACTAACTCTCTTTCTCTACCTATCATCTACCTATCTATCTATCTATCTATCTATCTATCTAT
>NW_008335281.1:1228087-1237594 GCF_000622305.1 Nannospalax galili
CAGCTTCACCATGTCCCCTAAAATGAGTATCCACCAAGAGACTGGTAGCCATACAGTACTCTGGGTTATTTCCCTGAAACAGACATCAATTCTGCAAGCATATGGAGAAAACACAGGATATGGAAAGAAAACAGGATGCTGGAAGATAGAGCCCACAGAAGAGAATTTATGTCAATTAGTCATGCCGAGCCCCAAGACACCAGATTTATATCCTTGTAATTCAGCCTACGAGGTGACTGCAGCAAGCCAGGCATCTGAACTTGGAGAGGAAAATGGAAAAGGGCTGAAGATGATGATGAATGGATCCCAGGGACACAGCAGAAGGAGACAAGGAACTGCCTGGAGGTCTCCATGGCCCCAATTTCCACAGGGTGTGGTGTGATATCAAGAGGAGACTTAGGGGAAAGACCATTAGCTTGTGTTTAGACACCATGGACTTCAGGTGTTGGCAGGACATTTGGGGAAGATGTCCAAAGGCAGTCAGAACTGCTTTACTGACATGCTAGCAAAAAGCTGGAGTTGAATTTGGTGGAGTTTTCCAAACAAAAGCAGCTGTGAAGGGATGAAGGATAAACTTAGAGAAACAATTACATTAGGAACAAGTGGGCTTTGCGCAATAAGAAACCTTGAACTTTCTTGGTGTTGATTATGATTGAATTCAAGAAATCCTTTGTTTGCTATTTGTCTTCAATTTTTAAAGTGTGAAGGACACTGAAGCATGCTCATGTGCTCAGGAAGAGAAGCCCACAGAAGTGGAGATGGGAAAATGCAGGCGCAAAGGCTACCGAACTGTGCCAGCCAGAATGCCGAACCAGCTACATGGGGGCCAAAAGGAGACTGAGGTCCCCTTGGGTGGGAGCAAGAGCTACGAAGAATCTGAACCTCATCTGGTGACAATGAGGAAGTGGCCAGGAAGCCAGGCGATGACAGCAGCAAAGGCACGTGCAGGAGCACTCACCAGGATGGTGCACCTGATCTTGGAGCAAGATGGTGGGAGATGGGTGTGGAACTGATGAAATGTCGATGCTGCCTTTTATGTGGTGGTGAAGAGTGGCAGAACTGGCATTAAAGAACATTGCTGGGGGAGCAGTAAGAATGCAACTCAGTTGGTACAGTGCTGGCTTAGCATGCACAAAGCCCTGACTTCCATTCCCAGCACCACATGAACAAGGCATAGGGGCACACACCTGCCATCCCAGGTGGACACAGGAAGATCAGAAGTTCAAGGACAGCTCAGGTGACAGGAGACCCTTTCTTGAAAACAACCAACCAACCAGAAAAAAAAGGAAATATTGCTAGGAAGCAGTTACTGGGGAGATCCAGGTTTCAGACAAATCAGAAACAGAAAAGGAGGAAGAAGCCCACAAAACGATAAAGATGTAGAAGAATGTGGGAAGGAAAGAGTCACAATTAAACTGTAGAGAAGAGACAATGATGTTGAGAAACGAAGGACAGGATTCTCTTAGGGGGCTGACAGCCAACAAGGGAGGATATGGAGTCAAGCGGTCACTCAGTACAGACTTACAGTGTGCGATGAGGACAGCGGCTGCAGGGCTCACAGAGGCGCAGCTGAGTCAGCTCCCATGACAGGCATAACACAAAATGGTCTCCAAATTATGAGTTAAAATTTGGAGTAAAAGTATTCAAGGGTTTCAGAAATTTAGCCTAATTTCATCACATTGATTAAAAGGTGGAAACATACCCTGTTCAAATTAAAGAGGAAACTATTGAGAAGTTACTGAAAAACAAAGGATTAACATTCCTAGGTCTGCACAAGGAATTCTCTTGAGAGAAACAATCCCACTAATTAAAAAAGCAATTTTATAATAATGATGCCTGTGTTGATTTTGTGTATTTTTTCTCAATAGAATTATTGAGACTATAGTGCTTGCAAGATGTTCTATTTTTTTTTTCTTTAAAATGATGTGTGTGTTAAGTAAGCATTTTGGAAAATAAACTGTACCAGCTGGGCTTGGGTATAACCCCAAACTTAAAGCCCCGAATCCTAATTGGGCACTAGCCAGGCATCTGGCCTATTCAAAAATTCTTTTCTCATAGTGTTTTTTTTTTGTTGTTGTTGTTGGTTTGTTTTGTTTTGTTTTGTCTTTTTGAGACAGGGTCTCCCTGTAGTCCCAGCTGACCTGAACTCATTATGTATACCAGACTGGCCTTGAACTCACAGAGATCCGCTTGCCTCTGCCTCCTGAGTGCTGGGATTAAAGGCGTGTGCCACCACGTCCGGCTCTCATAGCATTTTTATTAACAACTTCAATACTGATGACATTCTGAATGTGTGCAAAGCCTGAAACTGAAACTTTCAAGTGGCCAGATGCAACTTTCCAAAAGCCATATGAATAATTTAACCGGTTGTTTTCGAGTAAGGGGGAAAAGGCATCTTTCTGAAAATACATGTGTGTTCATGAAGGGGGTATTGTGCACATGTGCACATATGCATATGCATGCCAGAGGTTAATCTCCAGTGTGATTCATCAGGAGCTGTCTCACCCTGGGGCCCACCAGTGAAGTAAGGCAGGATTGGCCAGTGAGCCCAGGGATCTGCCCAGACCTTCCTCCTCAGCATGGGGCTTACCCCATGCACCACCACACTTGCCTGGCTCTTTTCTACATGGGTTCTGGGTATTGAACTCAGGTTCTCATGCTTTCAAGGCAAGCATTTTACAGACTGAGCCATCTCCCCAGTCCAAGACTACCTCCTTCCAAAGAAAAACTACTCATCTTCAGCACTTAGATTCAAAGTCCCATGAGGTCAGGAATCAAAGGTTTTCACCTTGGTGGTGCCTCCACACTGTACCTATGCCACAGACAGTCCCAGTTAATAGATATGTGAATACCGAAGTCAGAGGAAAATATGGCAAATAGTTCACAGGGCCTAGCCTAACTAGGTTATGGTTTATTTTAGCAGGTCTTTAGATTTTTCACTCAGAGGGAATCATGTCTAACAGTGCCTTCCTGTAGAATTGCAAATATTTTGAGAGATGATATAACAAACACTAATGTTTGAAATTGAGAAATTATGGAAGACAGCAGGAAGGATGATTATTCTCCTAAGAATGGTTCAGACATGGCTGACACATTTTTTCAGGTGAACGAATACTTAATTACTGCTTATGATAGAATCCAGAGACACTTCATCAGAGACAAATAATTGAAAAACAGCTGGGAGAATTTATAGTAAGAAATCTCTATTTCTCCACTGTGATGAGTGGTAAACATTAATTTTTTCAAGAGCAATTTCATAGCCACTTAACTGAGAGTTCCAACCTTCTCTAACTATGCCTGGGACACACCTCAAAGGCTTCTTTCTCACCTCCTTCCTTCTAACCCAGGAAGCCAGAAAGGAAAGCTATCTCCAAGACACTAGAAAGGCAAATTTTCTAACCAAACTAGACAGACTAGAAACTGCTTTTGCTTCTCTCTTTTTGACTAGGCACCACATGTGAGAATTTGAATCTCCCAGACAACTTGAAAAGCACACACAAACTGTGAAACTATATTTTCACCTACAATTAAATTTCTTCATTTTCCATTATGATTGGTGCTTCAAGGCAATACTTGAATTTCAATTCACTAAGTACTCAAGAAACTAGATCTCTGAGGCAGAGCTGTCTCTTCCCTCAAGGTTGTGGTAGCAAATAGCTGATGATATACTATAATGTGTTTAAGAACTGCAATTATCCTCTCAGACTAACAACCAGCGAAGAGTTTTCGTTCCAGTTTCACCAGAACTCACCACCTTCCCTATCATCCTTTTCAGCTGAGAACAGAGAATCTCCTTAAGGAAAGCAAACATGAAGGGAGGTTCAGTTGATACACAGCTCTACACTAGAGCTTCCAGAGAAGTGGAAGACGGTCTGCTTCGCTTAATTCTTTAGCCATTTGTCACCCCAGTACCATTCTTTGTAGGCTTAAAAGTCAAGAAATGGTTACTTTTAGTACAAACATAGACCTGTGGGTATTGTAGAGGAAAAACATGAGATTCCAGGCCCAGAAAGATTTGAACTTAATAATCTGGTCTTTCATTTTCTAGCTGCTAACCTTAGGCAAGTAATTCAACAGAGTCTCTTCCTATGGCTAGAGTTTATAGAAATAATAGATTCGAACAAGTGGAAAAGGGATCAAGGAAAGCTTTTAAAGAATAAAAGAAGAGTGGGTTACTATCCAGAGTGTTTGCAGTGGTGACATTTCTTTGAAAGATATTTTTGATCCCTTATAGAAGTCTCCAGGAAACCCAAAACACACTACAAAACAGACTCCTGTATGCTGCCTGCATTTTCCAGTGTGCTCAAGACAATCGCTGTGAGCTGAGACCAACTCACTCACACAGGAAATCAATGCCCTGGATTAAAGAAAGGGACCACAAGAGAAGGCTGACATCATTTAGAAAATGGAGAGAGCTGGCTTTATTTCCCACCAGCTGGGAAGATGCTGAATTTATTTCTATGCTTGTGGCTGAAAAAAAAAATTTTAAATGTAAAAGCAAAACAAAAACTATTTCATTCAAAAGACTAGTTGCTCCTTTGGTTATACAATACTTCATGAATCCCATTGAAAATCTGATCAGGAACATTCTGTATCTAGTGAGATGGAAGTTGTTGCTTTCCCTCTTCTAAAAAGCCTGCACTTTATAAAATGTGTTGTTACAACTGCCAAGCATAAGAAGTTGTGTTTTACTCTGGTTTCCAAACATGCTTAATGTCAAAATCTAAAGAAAAAGTTCCATTTCATGACTCTGGTAACTCTAGGCACTTTAGAAGACCACCTTCGAGTTTAACATGGCTAAGTCCGAAAGGGCTCTTTATTACAGGAATCATTATCTCCTGGCCTAAGAAATAACCACTAATACAGCCTTGGTTTATTCTGTATCCTTCCCTTCCTAAAGTCCAAACAAAAGCTTAACACTCTTTTTCTCTGTTCCTAGGACCAGAGTACCCATCAATAAAAATAAGGTTAGAACAGCCCTTCAAATGCACAAGTATTTATTAATTAAAAATTTACAGTTATTTCTACCATATATAGTAAGACTGCCCTTGCAAGCCTTGAGATACTAAGTTTTGAATCTGAAAAAGAGTCTTGGAACCAAATAAAGTGTTCTCATTTGGAAGAACTCCAATGTTCTGTGACTTAATAGCTTCCTCAGACTGAGTGCTCAGCATATTCTATTCTGCAAAATTCAGAATAGAATTTTAGCCTTCAAAAGACTAAACCCACAGAGTCACAATTAATAACTATGGACATTTGGCTGAGATTCCGTGCATCTTCACCCCAATGCTCACCTCACTAGTCTATGGATTCAAATTAAGGCCCAAGATAACTGAGTCCTACATGCAGTTCAGGGGAATTCTTTGTACCTCAGCCATCCTAAGGTTTACCTTACTTCTAGGAAATTCCTGGTCCAAAGGATGCCTATAGTATTAAATCATTTGGGTCAGGAAGAGGGCACAGTGGGTAAAAGCACTTGACATGCAAGTATGAGGACCTGGGTTTGAATACCCCAAATCCACATAAGCTGGACACAACAATGAGCATTTATAATTTTAGTGTTCCAATGGGAGCTAAGAGGCAGAGGCAGGAGACTCTCCCGAAGCTCCCAGACCAGCTAGCCTAGGGCATTGAGCAGTGGACAAGAAAGAAGACACCCATCTCAAGCAAGGTGGATGGTGAGGACTGACATCTGAGGTTGTCCCTGACCTCCACACACACCTGCATGCATTCACAAATAATAATAATAATAATAATAATTGATAATAAATAAAATAAACATAGTACTATATTTTTAAAGAATCAATAGGAAAGACAAAAGAATGAGGATTGTTAGACTGCTGTATTCAAATCTTTATTGTGCTTAAATGGCTTGAAGGTACTCTATTTAAAATGAAGAATTTTCAGTCTCATGGAGTTGAATACACTTTTGAAGCACTATCTTAATTCCTTGTGATATGAGTAAGACATTCAAACTATTTAGCTAAGGGTATCTGAAATGTAACAAGAGATAAGAAGCCACTGTAAAAAGCCTAGTAGGTATTTTACAATGTGTAGAGTCAGAGACTTGGGGATGCATCTGAGTCCTGGAATGCTTGATAGCATGTACAAGGCCCTGAATTTGATCCCTAGCACACACACCCCACCGAACAAACACACACCTGGGAACATAATGTGTATGGCCAGAATGCAGTTAGTTACACAAGAATCGTCTTTGAATTACCAGCCTGTCTCAAAGGGACTGCTATATTTTCTGGCAGGAGCATTCTTGCTTTGGCTTTATTCTGACAGGTGTTTAAACACCATCTTTTTCTAGCATCCCTATTCATTCCCTTTATTTTAGCAGGTCTTTATGAAGACATATGTGACTCTGCTGGGTATCACAAACACCTAAGACAAAGAAAGCTTACAGAGGGAGAAAAATCACAGAATAGGAGAGATATATACATAATGACATTTGGGAACAAGCTTTCTCTAAATATGGTGCTTCATGTTCAGGGGCCCCAAAAAAGATGAGAACAACCAATCAAGTGGTACACAGAGGATTAAGGACCACACTGGGATTACAGTCTTGAAATTATCTTTGGTTTTCTTCTCAGCCTCACTCAATATCCACTTAATGTTCCAATCACAAGATACTGGTCATTACTTCTTAACTAATTATGACTGAAACATGACAATCACATTCATCATTTTCTGATTACACCTTTTATGATTTGTGCTTGACATCCCAAGGAGCATTACCTTGTGGGACTGGCTAATTTCCACTGCTGAAAATCATTCTCAACCTGTCTTATTTAATTCATATCTACTGAATACCAGACATCTTGAGGGGTTTATGAGGGAAGAGGCTATATATGTTAAGGAGTGAAATTAAGGAAATGTGGGCTGGCAAGATGGCTCAGTGGGTAATGGTGCTCCTGCCAAGCCTGACAACCTCAGTTAGATCCCCAGGACTCATGTAGTGGAAGGAGAGAACCGACTGCTGCAAGTTGTCCTCTGGCTTCTACTTGCACTCTATGGCACACACATATACACATGTACTCTCTTGCACACATGCACATGCATAAAATAAATAAATAATGTAAAAAAAATAGAGAATAAATTAAGGAAACTAGAAAGAAGACAATGGGTCTAACATCTTGGTAGGACACTGCTGCTGATGGCACTCTGCATGCTGGTTTTCAAGGCATTGTCTTTGAATGAACAGTGCCATCTCCCAAATTCCTATGTTGAGTTGAAATACTAAATCCCTGTACCTTAGAAGGCAAACTTTTCTTTTTTCTTTCTTTTTTTTTTTTTTTTTTTTTTTTTTTTTTTTTTTTTTTTTAGTACAGGGCCTTTGAAAGGGTAATTGTAAAAGGAGGCTATCCAATGTGGCTGGCAGGCACCATTTTACAAAAAGCAAGTTTGGACATAACTGTGAGCACAGAGGGCTGACCAGGTGAGGATACACAGAGGGGACAATTACCAGCCAAGGAGGGGGGCCCTCAGTAGAAACCAGCTCTACTGACACCTTGAACTAAGAGATCTCTAGAACTAGGAAAATATAAATTTTTATCCTTGAAGCCACTGAGGCTGCGGTATTTTGTTAAGGCAACCCTACCACATACAGATACTTATTATCTGTAAGGTTATTTATGAACATACTGATGATAAATCAAAAATATTAGATGGACTCCAACCTCACCTCTTCCTCAGCCCACTTAAAAGAGGGGACAAGAGAGGCTTTTTAAAGGCTTCTGCTATGAATACTTTAAACGGCTTTATAAACTAAAACATTTTTGTTTGTGCAATGAGGTATACATGTGTTCTGACATTTTGTGGTTGGATGTCTGAAGGGGATTCAGTTTTTAAAAAGTATACAGTTCTAAATTCTTTTCAGAATCTCATGTTTAATTTTACTCTTTTCATGTTTGCTTTAAAAAACTGGCAGTCAAATATTTTCCAAGCAACAGAACACTAGCCATGTACATATGTATACAATCCCGCCTTAGAAGCCTTTGGAAAATGAAGCATGGCTCCAACAGGCCAACAGGAATACAGGGCCTGAGCTCAGTTAACTTGCTTTGGTTTATTCCAACTTTCCATCCTCACCCAGCTCTTCCATAAACACGTTGGCAGGTCAGCACAAGTTAACTTCACAGAGGCAGAAGACATTTTAAAAAGCGTCAAATCCCTGAATAGATGGAATTGGTAACAGCAATCCTGACCTATCCAATATGGCTGCTCTCTCCATCCTGTTAGCTACCAGGCTGCTGTCAGACCATGTTGCACTAGCAAGGAGGTCTGAAGTGTTCCATATACCCTCAGAATACCTTGAACTGTAAGAGCAGCCTTCTATAGGGAAGCTGAAAAACTCTTTAGAAAAAGCTTTTAAGAGCTCTCAATTAAGACTGAATGGAATTTACTTCACGCTGGGCACTGTATTGTAAATAGATGTAAAACTGAAAGGAGCCCCTTTAAGTATAGAAATAGGTGAAAATAAAAAGCCAAATGCTGTCTAAAAAGGAACATATGAAAAGAATTTTTAAATAAATGAGTACTTCCTTTTGGAGTTCTCAGAAAATGCAGCCCACATTCTAAAGGGAAACAGGCTCAGACTCTTAGAAATGTATTTTACTGAAAAATCTTCCTTGTGGTTCTTCCCACTTATTATTAAACACCTGTTTTCATCCCATGCCCTGCTCTCTGACAGCTCCTGTGTTTAGCAGTCCATAGGCAGCAGCCTCAGATGGCAGCAGCCTCAGATGGAGTTCCCAGGACTCTCGAATAGGCAACAAGTTGTGCCTGCGGCCTTGCATTAAAGATAGCTGCTACTACGTTGTCAACACGTTACCTTCAAATATATTGAGTTCAACCCTGTTGTGAAAAATGAATTACTTTCCTGCTTATAATGTTAACAAAATGGACAGAACAAGAAGTTTTCTGGTGGTAGATTACTCCAGTTTTGAGAAACTGCAAATGAGAGTATTTATTTGTTCATGAATCCTACAAATTAATGGGCAATCTCAACAGGGCACAAAACAAAGAACAGCAGAGTCTCTCTGAACTGGACAGTGTCACTTTTGCCTCAGAGAGAGAGAGAGAGAGAGAGAAGAGAGAGAGAAACAGTAACCCTAGGCAATGCTTTGCTTTGAAACAGGGTCTCCCTGTAGCCCCCACTGGCCTGAAACTTGCTACATAGACCAGGCTGGCATCAGTCTCATAAAGGCCTGGCTGCCTCTTCCTCCCGAGTGCTGGGATTAAAGTGTGTGCCACCATGCTCTGTGTATTGTTCCTCTTTTGAAAGATACCCTACCCACCATGAAACTGATATTTTATTTTGTTATAGTAATATAAAAGAATCACATTTACCTTAAGGCACTTAAGAGGGTTGATTTATTCCTGAGGCTCAGATATTACTCTTTACTGGATGTGGCACATATAATCTTAACACAGGAAGCTGAGACAGGAGGATTGCAAATTCCAAGCTCTTGGCTAGCCTGGGCTACAGAGTGAGGTCCT
>NW_008335281.1:1237632-1312892 GCF_000622305.1 Nannospalax galili
TTTTACTTGAAGCCACCTTTCAAATACTGTTATCTAGAATTTATTTTCCAGAAAATGCCTTACTTCAAAAGTCTTCTAGAAAGTCTATTGAAAGATTAAGATACCTCTCCAAAAGATTCTGATTTTGCTGATCTAAAAAATGAAACCTAGGGGGCTCGATGAGAGCACTGTCTGCTCTTGTACAGGACCTGGGTTCAGTTTCTGGCACCCACATGGCAGCTATCTACTGTCAGTAACTCTAGTTCCAGGGATCTGACACTGTCTTCTGGCCTCTGTGGGCAGTGCATGCATGTGGTATACTTACATGCATACAAGCAAAACATGCATACACATAAAATTAAATTAAATAATAATCCCCATTTTTTGCGAAGCACACTAGGGTACTCTCACATGTGGATGAATTTATGAAATGCCACCCCTCTGAGTGTAACACACCAAAACTCCACCAGGACCTGACTGGCCTCTGAAAAGATAATGGTACCTTTCAAATAAAAATCCCAAAGTACAGGGAAATTGCAAAAATCATACACAGAGTTTAAAGGAAAATCCTTTAAAAAGTCAGCACATTATTATCACAGTAAACATATTTTTTAAATTAGTCTCCTTATCCAAAAGACTTAAAGTTTCATAAAAACATTTTTGATCAATGCAATAAGCCAGGTCAAAGTTGAGATCTCATATGATAATCATCCAGGAAAGTCTTTTGAGATGAGTTAAAAAGCTATTTGCTCAGAAGAAAAAAATAGGTTTTTCTGCATAAGAGGAAAATGACGATCACGATTAATTGTAAGTGATGGCGGGTGTTTGGGCTTATTACAGTAAATTTGTTTTGCTACCTTAAGCTCCAGCCAAGCTATCAACCAACCATGAAACCAAAGGGAAGGCTTTCTAATACAAGAACTCAAAGAAATATATGCCCCATGAGCCTTCCTCAAGATGCTGTTTGTATGCACTGCCAAAATGAAGGAATAGATCCAGGAAGAAGAGAAGGGGGAAAGTCATGGGAATCTAGCAATCTAGAGAATCAATCCAGGAAGGAGGAGGAAGGAACCCCAGGGCCTGGTGCCAGAGAGATCCCAAGGCAACCATTTGGGTAGCAGGATTACATGAAATCTAGTCCAAATGGAAGAGGGCAAAGATCCACTGGTAAACCTCTTCAGACCAAACTGAGGGAAAACCCCCAAGAGTTTGAACATAGGAAGAAACAATTTACACAGCTAGGGAAAGGTATGAGGACAAGAATATAAGACACCAAATCCACAAATGAAAAGGCCAGGAGGGAAACAACAGCTACGCAGGAGTGTAAAAACAATCAAGGCTCGGGGCTGGAGAGGTGGCTCAATGGTTAAGAGCACTGGCTGTTCTTACAGAGGATCCAGGTTCGATTCCCAGCACCCACATGGCAACCAACAACAGTCTGTAACTCTAGTTCCTGGGATCTGACACCTTCTAACCTCTATGGGCATTGCATGACATGAGTGCACTTACACACATGCAGGCAATACACTCATAGACATAAAATAAAAAATAATAACTAAAATTTAAAAAAACAATCAAGGCTCATTTGTCGTACGTTTTTTCAAAGTCATATGGACACCTGAGATAATCAAAAGTGTCAATAAATGTCATGTTGGACAGACAAGGAAATGGAGGCTCGAACAAATGCATTGGGGGTGAAGGCAGAAGAAGAGTCACATCTCAGAAGATATGTGGGGCTGAATGACAAAGTGCCAGTGTAAGCAGCTGTTTAGAGATCAGCGACACACGCCACAGAATTGGTGTAAACCACTCCACATTTCTTAGATGCTTCTGACGTTTCTACTCCATTCCTAATGCTTTGGGAATACATGACCTGGCCAGAGCTAGTCCACAGAGAGGTTTTGTGTCAGGCACAGAGCTAGGAACAAGCAGATACATTGCTCAACAAGAGAGATACTATCTTTTAGCTGGTGGAGCTTATGGTCTGGGGAAAGGAAACAATGAACAGAATAAACCTAAGCAAGACAGTCTGAGTGGGAAATGTCATGAGAGAATAGAGGGCTGTGACTGCCGATGGGTGGGCTACTCTGGAGAGGCATGGGCAAGAAGATCTCTAAGATTCTGGAATGCTGGTGCTGAACCAAGGAGCCAGGGCACGAGAGTCTTGAACAGGAGTCATGACTGCAGAGGTCTCTGGGGATGACCAAGATGGAATCTGAAGACTGAAAAAGGCAAAGATTACAGCACCAGACAGGAGAGGGGCAAGGTGGTGGGAGATAAGGCCCCACAGAGGTGGCAGGGATCATGTAGGATTGGGGCTTGAGGGCTAGACTGTGGAACCTGGATTTCACTCTAAGTGCAATAAGAAGACAGGAAGGGTTTGAGTTGGGGAGTAACATGATGTATGCTTTATAAACTTACTTTAGCTGTTGTGCAGGAAATGAACTGCAGAAGGGAGCAAGAGACCAGCTGTAATCTACTGCAGTTGTCCAGGTAATGGACCCCCAGGGCTTAGTGGGTGGCAGGAGAGCCAGAATGAAGAGACTGGCTGGAGATGTGAGTTGGAGGAATGCTAATGAATCTATAACATGATGACTCCTAGACTTCAGGCTGCAGTGAGCGAATGCTTGTGTGCACCATTTAGTGACATGCATAAAGTCCAGGGACGCACCAGTGTGGGGTATAAAATCAAGTCTTCTGTTTAGGTATGCTACCTCTGAGATGTCTAGGATGTATTCAAGCAAACGTGTCAAGTGAGCAATGCATATTAGCCCTGGAACAAGAAGTCAGACTTGCAGCTTCAAATCTGGGTGACACACTTCCCACTTCTCCAGCTACTCCCATGAACACGCATCCCAATAGCCTTCCTGGATTACTGTACTGTTCTTGGTTCTGCCCTCAGTTGTCCCTGTGAAACCTATACACGAGCAGCAGGCATTTGAGTCCCCTTGAAACACTGTCCTAAAGCAACATTGTAACAATTTCTCTGATTGGATGATCAAAGACATCTTCAGTGGTTCCCACTGTCTTCAGCCTTGTCCTCCTATCTTTTGTGTCCTCACTGAGTACCCCTCTGCTCCTCACCCAGATTTCTGTCCCCAGTCCTCTAGCTGTTCCTCAACTTTCATTTCTGTGTAGCTCCATTAATCATCCTGTAGGTAAGGTCTGTGTAGGATTTTGGCCCTTCCCCACAGCTCTGCAGAACACCTTACAAATAATTTTGGTTCAGGAGCCGATGGTTGGATAAAGGACCACTCTTTTCTCCCTCCTAAGATCCCCTCATAAAACAAGCTCGTTTGCAGGGATCTACCACTATGCACATACCAGCACATCTTTCCAGGATACTCTTCAGCAAAAGAGCACTTCAGTCCTCTCTCTTGCAACCCAAATTTCCTTAGCATTAAGGACTGCAGTGTTAAACTTGCCAGAAGGTGCAGGAATAAAAATATCCCGCCCCTTGAATAAAAATAAATGGAAAGGTAGTTTATAAATATAAATAATAATGATTAGGGCAACCTTTTGGTAAGTAATGCTATTTGTCTGTTCCCTTCTGGTCACTGTGGATTTGTGTTTTTGTTCTTCTGCCTCAGATTGGGGATAGAAGGTGGAATGAGAAGTGTTTATTTTCTTAAGACTATTTTTACCTCAATATCACTTTTACATCAGTTGAGTCTTTGGTAAATATTAATCTTTTCTCCTAAGAATAGAGACCCGCAGTTAGCCTGTTAACACTGAAGTCCCCAGAGGAAGGAAAACATGTTGCAATTTTTTTCCTCTATTAGGATTAAAGAGGCTTAATTACAAAACCACCAGTGGAGGTTTGTCTCCTTTTCTACTGCGTTAAGAGAAGGTGAAGCTGGACTTATCTGCTGAGTATAATGCTTTCAGACTCTTGAAGATTAAATCAATTTAAGCTACAAATATTTAAAGTTAGGAGCCAAAGAGAAGTAGGTGATGATGAAAATTCCTGCTCCTTTTCTATCTTTAAAGTGAGGAAGAAGAAAGTTAAGCCGGAAGGAAGATGATTATCTTAGGACCTATTGTGTTTTTTTTTTTCATCAATAAATTAAAAAAGAACAGGCACATGAACTTCAAGCTCAGAGTCCATGCAGTTGGAGAAAGCTAATACAGCCCTGGTGTCAGCTTATGCTTTAATTTTTGTGGAGGTCCATGTCACTGGACATAAAAACCACGGCTTTGATCAGTGACAGTCACAATACCTCTAAGTAGAACTGTGTTACTTTGAAACCTACTTTTTCATGTTTTGATATTTTTTAATCACCTTTTTAAAAGTATTTTAGCATTCATTCATTCTCTCTCTCTCTCTCTCTCTCTCTCTCTCTCTCTCTCATCTCTCTCTCTCTCTCTCTCTCTCTCTCTCTCTCTCTCTCTCTCTCTCTCTCCCTCTGTGTGTGTGTGTGTGCGTGTGCAGAAACTCAGGTCCTCACACATGAACAGCAACCACTTTACCCACTGAGCCATCTCCCCAGTCCCTAAATGACTTTTCTATTACACAGCAATATCATAATTAGTTTCATAAATCTCTTAACATTTGACTACTACATTACTTCCAATTTGGGGCTTTGATAAAGATTGTTTCAGTGAGCAATTAATTTCCTTACAATGTACTTCCAGAAGTATAACTGCCAAGCCTGAGCACATGGACCTTGCAAGTTCTTTGAATATATTGTCAAACTTCTCTCCTGAGGGTACATAGCAGCTTAAATCATCACAAGATAGCCCTCCCCTGGGAAACATTAATTTTAATCTTGGCTAAATTCATAGGTGATAACTGGCATCCTCTCCATTTATTGCTTAAATGTTGATAGGGCAATTGATATCTTATTTGTCTTCTTTGATCAAGTATCACGGACCAGTTACTTAGCCTTGTGCGTAAGTTTTCCACATCTATAAAATGGGACAGCAGTTAGTTATTACATATAGATATGTAAAGTGGTAAGTCCATTAAGTATTGAGGACAGTTCTTGGCTCATAGTGCACTCACAACTGTAGCCATTAGATATTTTGGAAAATTGCTTGTTCATACTCTTTATTTGTTTTTCTGAGTTTTTACCCCCTTTCTTACTGACTTTTGAGAGCTCTTACTATATTGAGTATGTTAGCCATAATTTTCCATATATGACACAAATATTTTTCTCAGTTTTATGATTTTCCTTTTTGATTAGCTGGTGATAGGGTTTGATTTTTATTACTGTGGGGGAAGGAGTCTACCATATAGGTGTTTAAAATTTCTATATCAATTCTTTTTATCTTAAGGCAGAATGAATTACAGATCAAATAGGAGACAAACAGCAGAAGTCATGTTTTATGAAAACTTAATTTATAAGAAGAAAAAATAAGTTAATCAATTTAACTCTAAAAGATTTAAAGTTGTTCTATGAAAACTACTATAAATAAACTTACAGTGCAAGACAAACATATTTGCAAACAAGTAAGTCTAAAAGGCTAGTCAACTTCATACTCAAATCTGCAGGAAACCATGATAATATCCAAAGGCTACAAAGAGGCAATTCAAAAATAAAGAACTTCAAATGTCCAGCTTTACTCAATCAATATCAAAATGAGATGTAGTTTTTCACACAGAGATTTACAAAGGCTATAAAAAAGCTATGCACAACATTGTCGCCAAGTTCAGTTGTGTAGTATTTTTATTGCACAAGGACACTTAGGCAAAAGTCTGGGTGGGAACTTAAGTCCTAATTCTACTTATTAAGCCCTATGCCTATATGCCTATATAGCCTTATGCCTATCTCACTCAGAGGGACTGACTGGTATTTCTTACAAAGTGTGCTGGGGAAGAAAGACCCTGATAGGCAGTGTTGTGGGAGAGTCCAGAAGAATAACAGTTCTCATAGTGAGTAACGACAGTTAGTTGGCCTCAATGGGAGCAATTTGACAAAGTTTATCAAAATAAAACACAGAAAATCTTTTGACCCAGAAATCCTGCAGCTGGAATTTAACTGATATGTGTAGTTCAACTTGTTTGGATAAGGATGTTCATTTCAACATTGTTCATAATGGTGCGTATAAACAAAAGAACCTAGAAAAGATATAAAAATATCAGAATAATATAAAAGGATAGGATTCTTTCAAAAGAAATTTTGATAAATATCACTTGTTTACAAAGTTAAAGAGATTAATGTGGACATATTTTCAAGTCATGTGACATAAAAAAAGTGCAGAGCAGTAACTATAATGTCTTGTTTATGTCTTATAAACACACAAAAGAATTAAAACCTTTTTGTGCTGGGTTATAATTAGGAAGTCAGACTGGGAACTAAAAAGGAACTAAACTCATTGTTACACTAAACCATCTTTTCATGACTGACTTTTGACTACATGCATATTATTTACATTTTGTTTTTGTGATTTCTTCCTCTTTCTGGTTTATAAGGAATAGGGGCATCAACAAAACCTGGAAACCTAGAAATGCAGGCAGATATGGCTTTTATCACAATCTAGCACAACCTGCATACTTTATTCATTTGTTCTCTATTTCCTAAAAATGGGAACAGGGCATCCTCTGACCTTTCAACCTAATGGCTAAGGCAGAGTAGCCAATAGCAGGTCTGTGGCACAATGCAGATGGGGAGAGGTTAAAAAGATGAGAAGAAATAGCTAATTGATTAAGACACTGCCCTTCACACAATGGAGCCAGACTAACATAATTCTTAAAGTTAAAAAAAAGAATAAAAAACAATACACATCTTTCATTCATATAATTGTTGGCTTAAAGTAGTCTAACTGTTCACTGAGAGTATTTGTTGATTCATTTATATATTCAACAAATATTTCCTGTGCTCAGTCTACCATATTCTGTTCTTGGCAAGAAAAATTAGAAGTCTCAACTCTCCTTGGGCATGAGGCCAGAGGGTACTGGAACCTTCTGACTTGAAGGCATACCTGGTTTGACTGTGCTTAGAAATAAAGAATCCAATCCCCAATAAAGCACTAACAAGCCTAATATCCAGCATTATACAAAACAGATTGTACATCATACCTAAGTGAAATTTATCCCAGGAAGGCAAGGTTAGTTTAATGCTCCAATATCAAAGTCACATATTTAATAGAATGAAAATCAAAATTCACATGAGCATCTTAATAGAAAAACAAAAGGCCTTTGACAAAATCCAATATGTTCATGGTAAAGAAACTCATAAACTAGGAATAATAGAGACCCCCTCCCCCCTTTTATTTTTGGTCTTTTAAAGACAAGGTCTCCCTGTAGCCTCAACTGGCCTGGAACTCAGTATGTAGAAAAGTCAGGCCTTGATCTCACAGAGATCCGCCTGCATCTGTCTCCCCAGAATACTGGTTTTAAAGGTGTCCACCACCACACCTGGCAACTTTATAATGGCATCAGAAACATAAAGTACAGGATAAATTCAACAAGGGAAGATAAGACCTATACACAGAAAACTACAAAGTGTGGAAAGAGGGGCTGGGTAGACAGCTAAGTCAGTAAAGCGCTTGTACCACAAGCATGAGGATCTGAGTTCAATCCCCAGAACCCACAAAAAAATGCCAGGCGTGGTGGCACATACCTGTAATCCTGACACTGAGGATGCAGAGTCAGGCAGATCTCTGGGGTTCAGTGGCTCTAGCCAAACCAGTGCAGTGGAGAAAAGAATCACCTTTTCTTTTTAAAAATATTTTATTTATTTATTTTTATTTTATGTGTATGAATGTATTGCCTGCATGTATGTAAGAGCACCGGTGTTGTGCAATGCCCTTGGAGGTCAGAAGAGAGTGTTGGATCCTCTGGAACTGGAGCTATGGATGGTTGTTAGCTACCATGTGGGTGCTGGGAATCAAACCTATGGCCTCTGCAAGAGCAGCCAGTGCTCTTATCCGCTGAGCCAACTCTCCAGCCCAAGAATCACCGTTTCCACAAAGGTGCTAGAACAACCTGATATCTATAAGTCAAAGAATGAAGCTGAAACCCACACTGTACCACACATAAAAATTAACTCAAAATATATCACTTACATACATGTATGAGTCCAAACTATAGAACCATTAGAAGAAAACAAAGACAAATTTTCTTGCCTTTCATTAGGCAACAGTTTCTTATATGTGACACCAAAAACCAGCAACCAAAGAAAAGATAAACAGAACATCATCAAGACTTTTACAATCTGAGCTTTAAATTACACCATCCACTTGAAGTCCAGAGACTGTAAGAAAATATTTTCAAATCATACACGTTATTAGGGATCTGAGAAAAGCAAATCAATATCCAAAAGTATGGTTAAAGGAAAACAGAAGACAATAACAAAAGTTAGGCAAGAATGTGGAGAAATGGGAACTTTCATACCTGCCAGAGGGAAAGTAGAGTGTGCAACCAGCTACTCGAGAACACTGCGCTTCCTTAAAAGATTAATCCTATCAGATGACCCAGCATTTCCACTCCTATTTACAGACTGTAAAACCTTCACCAGCAACATCTGCATGAAGTTCAAGCAGTGTTATTCATAGTAGCCAGAAGAGTAGAAATAACCCAGACAAAATAGTGGCTTGTACGACAGAACAGACGATCCTTAAAAACATTTAGCCAACTTCAGAAATCCAGTCATAAAACCCCACACATTATGATTCCATTTACATGAGATGTTCCAAATAAGCAAATCTATAGAGCTATAAAGTAGATTCGTGTTTATTAGAGGGAAAGAGGGTGATAGCTGTGCAAACAATATACCAAAAACAATGAACTGTACACTTTCAATGAGAAATGTTATGGCATGTGAGTTATACACTAATAAAGGTGCTTTTAAAAGAAGTGAAGGAGTCTAATTGCTGAGAGAAAGACACAGCCTTAAGCTGAAAGGCTCTGGAGAACTTCAAGTCAAAAAGTGGGGGAAGTAAGCTGATTTCTGGCAACAGTGAAAATTTTTACAAAACCTTGAGTCAAGTGGTAAATATGAATTCCGGAACTGTGCTAGAGACTCCCACAGACCTTCCTCCCCTAAGCATTTAATATGGGAATCATTTCACCACCATAATCCCATTGGCTGCTACAAACGGTGGATGGTTGGGATCAAACCGCACCTGGAAGCTAAGCATGGTGGCACACACCTTTCATCCCAGCACTGGGAGGCAGAGGCTGGTGGAGCTATATGAGTTCAAGGCCAGCCTGATCTACACAGGGAGTTCTAGGCCAGCTAGAGCTACACAGTAAGCTAAAAAGAAGTGAGCCCTTGAAAGAACACAGGGTTTGTCATTTTCAGACTCAAAAGGACACAGATGTCAATATAAAATTGAGCCAATCTTGTTGTGTTTTAGTTTTTTGTTTTCATTTAGAAGGTCATGGCGAAACTTCTGGGAAATAAAGTAACTCTAACAGTAACTTCATCCTAAGTGGACACTAGGAGAAAATTGCTCCACTTTTACAAGATTATAACCACTACCATTCCCAAAACAAGAAAAATCTCTATTCATGATGTATGGATTAGTCATTTCAATTTAAAACTTGTATTTCACTGAACCGAGCACCTGCTATTTTAATATTATACTGTTCTGTGGGACAGTTCTCTAAAATGCCTTTCTTGATGAAGCATAACATTTTGTTTAAGCCACTTTTTATTTAAATAGATTGCATGATCTTGCCAAATGATTGTTCACTTTATTAGACCTTAGTGCACTTTGGCAGGGGAGGGAGTTTGTGTGTGTGTATGTGTGTGTGTGTGTGTGTGTGTGTGTGTGTGTACTAAGAGGCAGAATGTTCACATTTTAAGATGTTACTTGCTTCTTAGATTTCTCTTGTGTAATATTCCTTGATTTCTTTAAAGGCAAAATTGACTTTTCCATAATTCACCTAGTAATATTTTGGGATAAAAAGAAGGAAATTGAGGACACTACTTCCTGCATACCAGTTGCACTGGAGTAATGGTTTGATTCTATCTCTGCCAATACAGAAACAAAAATGTAACTGTTGCTCAAGATGAAAACTATCACACTGCTTTAAAATAAGACAGAATAAATCCAGTCTTATTTGGACCAAATAGTATTCTAACTAAAATCGTTATCAACTCACTCCACAAGTCCCCGCCTCCCCCAATTGCTCCATAGCCACCAACAGGAGAGCCGGGGCCCACATCAGCATTCAGGGAGGGAAGGCATGGGCGGCTTCTTGGATCCCGCTTTCTCTCCCAGGCTGAGAGGTGATTCTTCCGCACCAGCCTCAAGCCCAGCAAAGTTTGAGATCCAGGGAATAAACTGTACAATCCTAACAAACTTGTGGGCAGGGTGTGAGACACAGAATGCTATCTGCATTAGACATCCTGGAAGGGCTCCTAAACCTTCCTCTGTGCCTTCTAACTTCCTTTCTATGAGACCCTGTAGATGATGTCTGTAAAAGTTAAGAGTTCATTAGACCATACCTCAATGCACAATACACACACACACATGGACTCTGTGAGGCTATTTTCTACATATCGTTGATGGGAAAACCTCAAAATAATTATCTTGTAAATTTATCTCATAATCCAATCACATGGGAAGCAAACAAACAATTGTTTATCCCTATAGCACTGGCAGGAGGCCAGCTTACCTTCCTTCCTTCCTTTTTTTTTTTTTTTTTTAAATAGATAAAAGAAACTTTTAAAACAGGACACTGTAGTTCAGAAACGTTACGTGCATTTCCACCAAAAGAACTTCACCCCTCAAAAATAGGTTTCCCTCAACTTTATGCTTATGTGTCTAACATAAACAAAACAAGCATCATTTGAAACAAGTACAAATTTTGGGGTAGTTATTAAATATTCAGCGTCCTGCCAGGGAAGGAGAAAGCAATCCGCACTTCTACTCCGAATAACAAACCATAAATCAGTTGACAAGCTTGAAAGAATTCCATTCTAGTCTGTTCGAAAGCCAAGCATAAATACTGGGGGGGGGGGGGGGGGGGGAAAAAAAAAAAAAAACCGTGGGCATGTTTCTGTTGCTCTCTAAGTTTCGCGTTTTTGAAAACAGACTCATACGCAAATGGCGTTTCTAGTAACTTTCTGGCTCGCAAGTCACTTGGAGAAAAATCAAAGCCCGAGGCATGTCGTGGGGCCTGCGCCTTTAAGGTCCCCTCGGCGGATCCCAGCAGGCTTTCCACTGTCCCCGACAAAGGCTGGCGCCCGGGTCCGAGCCCGGCCTGCCCCGGCCTGCCCCGGCCACTCACCGCTGCCGGGCTGCGGGGACGGCGCGGACACCGAGGTCTGGCCCATGACCGGGGTGGCGGGGCCCGCTCCGGCGCTCACGGGGCCGCTCCGGTGCTCCGCTCATCGGTCCGCTGACTGGCGGCCTCCCGCGCTCCGCGCCGCCGGGTCCCCTCACTTTCTCCCGGCTTGGGTCTCCCAGCCCGGCCGGCCGCAGCCGGCGCGGCGGATCCAGCCCAGCGGATGCCTGTCATTCCTCTATGCAGATTAGCTGGGGTCAGGGGTCACGGGGAGAAAAGAGGGGGGCGAGGAAGACTCGGAGCGGAGGAGGGGGAGTGAGGGAGCACCAAGATGCTGGGAGCTGGTCCAGCGGCACAGCAGGGGCACAGTGCCCGCACCCCCTGGGGCAGGAGGCCACCCAGGCCATCGGAATACTCCTCTTTAATTGCAAAGGTTCAATGTCAAATGATCCTCTAGGCCTAAGAAAAAAAAGCATTAAAGTATTTAGTCACGGTACTACATTTAGGAAAATTTGTTTATTTAAAGGTAGTTCCTTCCTTATATTGTTTGCAGTATTACAGCACTGTTAGATAGGTCATTGCACAGTGTTTTTCTCACTTTAACAATTACCTTCCTTTCAACAAATACTATACTAATGAAAAAAACACACCCAACATTAATGGCTGCAGGTTGGACAACAGTTTAATGATGAGTCTATGTATGAGGTCAACTAAATATGTACATTTTGCTCTCTACCTCCTAAACTCTAGGTTGCTCACCTCTCCTACACTTCGAAAGAATCACAAAGTAAGTTGTTTAAAACAGTCTAAGGGTGAAAACAACTGTAACAATATTTGGCAAAGTAGTATGCCTAAAAGTTAAACTACCCTCTCAAAATATCCTATTAAAAACGACATGGTAGCTCAGGCCTTTAATCCCAGCACTTGGGAGGAGGAGGCAAGTGGAGCTCTGTGAGATTCAGGCTAGCCTGGTCTACATGGTGAGTTCCAGGCCTGCTGGGGCTACAGGAAGACCCTGACTCAAAAAGAAAAAAAATTCTATTAACTTTCAAGTTCCTTAAAACTATGAAAACAAATACTTGGTCATTGTAGTTGACGGTTAGCAAGATGAGCAATCTAGATTATATATATTATATATAATATGTATATATCTGTGTGAATACATATGTGTATTTATGTTTGATACATTCAGCAGCAAGGTAGATTCATAAACAGGCTCTGTTTATAAAAATTCATTGAACTATAGATGATGACTTCTGTGCATACCTTTGTGGAATATATGTATTTCATTAAAAAGCTTTAAAAATACAATATATTTAGATTATTTATGTCATATTTCTTTTGTAATTTACCCTAAACAATTCTGAACTATAAAAATAACTATTCACAAGATACTCTCAGTTATAAAACTTTAAACATAAAAATCATTTTTCCTTAATTTTAGATCATACAGGGCCTTGTTTTAGTTTTTTGAGAGATTCTTGCTTGTTTCATCATAATCAAGTAGACGGACCACTTCTTCACACACAGACCCTCAGCTTCTGTCACTGGGAAAATTCTTTTCTTTAAAAATTGGTATCACTTATTTACTTCCTTTTGCCTCGGCCATAGTAAAGAAACCATGATTATTTTTGAGGAGCAGGGACTTGAACCCTGGGGGCTATTCCCATGCCAGGCAGGCTCTCTGTCACGGAGCTATACCTCAACTCCAAGAAACCCTGAATGTTTTCAAATGAAACTGAGGACTTAACCAAAATGTGAGTTCTAATTTGTACAATCCAGCCAACCCCAACTGCCTTAAGAAACAAACAAGCAAAATATTTGTGTAGGTTAAGAGGGGAGGCCTCTATTGTGCCTACTGGCAGAGCTCATCCGATAAAGGAAGTCATTGTCCAGAGAAAACATAGTAAATCTTGGACACTGAAAGCTCATAATAGAATCCGTTTAAAATGATAGAAGCTAAACTCTGTGGTACAATATTACTTTTGCTATTCTTCTTTCCCTTGAGAAACAATAGCATGGGTTTTTCTTCTACAAAGTCTTATTTCAAGCATCTAGGAGGTGGCTCTGTGGTTCTAGTTTTTTCAGGATTTGCTTAATACAACCGTATTTACCTTCTTCAAGATGTTTCATGATTCACTAATGTATATACTTGATAGCCTCATCTGGGATTTTGATAATCTGTGATGAAGTTACATATTTTTCTCTGAAACTCTTCCAGTCCCATTACATTATCCTTGAAGTACGTCAGAGAAACTGTAGGAAGCATACGCTAAAGTTTTTTTTAAAGGGTGAAATATTCTGCTTCTAAAACTTCTGATGGGTCTTAGTGCTTGAATGGCTTTTTATCATAGCTAACAAGTTATACCAATGCATGTAGAAAAAGTCTACAGTAACTGCCAAGTCTCATTTTAAGGTCAAAACATAAAGATTAGAACATGCAAAATAGCAAGAGTATTTTAAAGCCAGCCATGGTGGCTTACACCTGAAATCCCAGCACTTTGGAGGCTAAGGTGGAAAGACTACCACCTAGGCCCTCCTAGGCTACCCAGTAAGTTCCAGGCCAGCTTGAGATCAGAATAAGACTCTGTATCAAGAACAAAACAAAACAAAATATTTTAAGATAACATAATTTCCTTCCCAGCTGCCTTGCTCCTGCCTTACTGAACTCACATGGTCTTACCAACAGTTCTGGTGTTGTTCTCATGGGTTTAGAGTTGGATGCTAGGAACATTTAATGTCATCTGAAAAGCACGGACATTTCTCCGTAGACTACTCTTTCCAGGGAAGTTACTGAAATCTAAAGAAGATGAGTGCCCATCTCAGGAAGTCATCTACCTCTTCATCATCAGCATTGGCCCCATTGGCCCCAATTTTGCTTCTGGATCTTTCATCTTGTGATACCCTGGTAAATGTTTAACCACTGGTTTGGGTGCACTGGGGAGAGAGGGAGGCACACACAAGTCATTTGTGAACTTGCAAAATTGATAGCAACTGCCTTGCAAGATTCCTTGAAATGGAACAAGTTGAGTCTAAACCTGAGCTGTCTTCAACACACCACCACTTCGGCATGGTACCATATGCTGCCATTAAATCATCCCATGACTGGAGTTGAGGAACTGTTTATATTAAACCTCCTTAAAAATAGAAGAATAGCATTTACTGAGTTTTCCACAGCACAGTCTAGTTTTCAATCCTTGAAAGAGCTGTGATGTATTCATTTACTTGCAGGAAGAAATGAAATTGAGGGGATTTACTTAGAATTTCCCTTGGGAACCAGTGTGCTTTTAGGACCAGTTTTATTTAGGAGGTTTTCCAAGCACTTTACCCTATCAAACCGATTTCACTGACTTGTTTGATGCGGGAGTTATTAAGCTCACCCATCTGGGGTATCAGAAGTGACAACTGTACTTGTCATGGATGGAAGCCATTATGTTGACTAGATAAAAATTAAAGCAGACATAAACTTAACCTTTGCTAGTCTAGACTGTGGAAAAGTCCTTTATAGACATACAATTTGGTGACTAGACAGGAGCTTTGGGCATCAGGAGGAGGGAACTCAGGAGCCATAAGCACTAATCCTGGGTTTCTGTCTTGTCCAGATCTGCTCTTAGCCACTGTGAGACTCTAGTACTTGGGGGTAGGCGATCACGGTAAGGAGAGCTAGACAGAGCCCCTCGGAAATGAGGCGCATGATGAGAACCAAGGCAGCCTGGTAAACTACTGTGGCTGAAAGTGGTCATGCACACACCCACAAAGAGTGTATTAACTGACAGCCTTATTTTTGGATTTAGCCATGAAAATCTAACAAATTAGTGACATTTCCTTGAGTAATGGGAATTGCAGTCAAGCAAACCCTTTCCTAATTGCAAAGAATTTAAACTTACTACTTTTTCAAGCAGAATTTTAAGTTGTTTTTTTTTTTTTTTTTAAATCACTTTGTTTTCAAGATAACAATGTTCAGAAGAAAAAAGGAAACCTGGAGATTATCTGAGAGTATCGTTTTAGTCCATTATTTTCTATCTGTCTATCATTACCAGACTTACTAAAAAGCAGCAAACTGTCTTTTCTGCCTTCTGATAGTTGCTAGAGTGCAACTTTTTAAGTGGCAAGACTGCTTTAACAACCGATGTTCTTTCAATCAGATAAAAGAATATTTGTAACCCAGAAACTAAATCTAACAAGCAAACATTTTAAAGTTTTTAAGTACTTTTTTTTTTTTGGTCTTTTTTTGAGACAGGGTCTCCCTGTAGCCCCAGCTGTCCTAGAACTCACTATGTAGACCAGGCTGGCCTTGAACTCACAGAGACCCACCTGCCTCTGCCTCCCAAGTTCTGGGATTAAAGGCGTGCGCCACCACACCCGGCTTAAGTAGTTTCTTTTAAAACTAGAATATATTTCAGGTTCCTACAACTTTCTGTTCTTCAAAACTTGGCCACATTCTGCAAAAAGCAGCCTCCTTAGGGAGCTATGACCACTAAAAGACAAAAAGTTACTGGGTTTTATACTTTCAGTTGAAATTCTGGAAATATAACTAGTGCTTCCATTTAAAAATGTTACTCCTCAGAATTTGCAACTGACTCTTACTGTGCCATTTTCTTTAATTTTACATTTCTGAGAGGACAGAAGTTTTAGCATGAGAGCACAACAGATAAAAAGAGAATCTTTATTAAGAAAGACTCACAACTTTGAACTTTCTTGTTATATTAAACATCCAGAGAAGAGATGACCGCATTCCACAAGTATTAGGCAGAACAGGAAATCAACCAGTAGGACAAGTTTTTTTCCTATTGTTCTCATATTTTTATATGATTTATTTCCTGAGTTTCCCTCCTTCTACTCTCTCAAGCTAACAGGATTAACAAAATACCTTGCCGCTGTCCCTCCTTGAGCGAGTCTCAGCAGAGGGTTTAGAGAAGCTGCTATGTGCTTACTTACTGATTGAGCTGACAATTGGAAGATTTACTCAGGAAAATAAAGAGCTCAGGGGTGGGGCTGGAATTTCCTTTTCCAAAACCTTTCCCTCTACTCTAGAAGGAAAAGCATTTTAAGTTGCTGTACTTCATTTCATACACGAAACAAATGACCAAACTTTGAAACTCTAATTGCTATAAAATTCCTGATCTTCAAATCTATACACAGTCTTCAAAGACATCCTTAAGAACTTCTGCCCGAGCTACAGAAAACAGTTGTTGGAAGCCAAGTTCTAACCATTGTTGGAGTAACTACTGTATTCATACCCAGACCCTAGTAAAATGTTGGCACAATGTGGACACTTAATTACTTATAGGGTAAATAAAAGAATAAGTATGTTATTGGCCTAATAATTGCAACTTCAAATATAGACACAAAACTACATCTGGATATGAATATGTACAGTTTAGTAACAGTTTGCTGATTCCTTAGTAAGAAGAACACCAAGTCCACCACTGATTGTCCACCTCACCCTTCTACAGACTATTGAATAACCATTTTGTCAAGGAGCTAGCAAAGACTAAGTAACTCTATGGACAAGGAAGGACCTTTTATTCACAGGCATGTGACCAGGTGGGATAGAGAACTTCTCCTGGTACAGACCTACTATGAACACTGTATGGGGGAAGATGGGTGTGGCAGCTCACCAGTTAATGAGTAACAGTGATCAGCATGATAAAAGTCTATTCTTCCAGGTGTTAAGGCACACAGTGGGGAGGACCGAACCTGACTGAATACTCTACTTCTTTCTTTACCACACAGACTTGGTGGGAAGATATTTATTTGGAAGATACTCAAGATTGTAGGGTGCTTCCTAAATAAAGAAAAATTAAATTCTGATAGTATGCAATCAGAATTAATTATGTTAATTTATCTATTGCTTCAATGTTTTGAGGAATAACTTACAGATCCTAAAATGCACCAATTTCAAGTAAACAATTCCATGAGTTCTGGTAAGCTGTACAACCATCACCACAAGCAAGTTTCAGGAAACTTCAGGAATCCTGAAGCATCCCACCATACCTTCTGCAGTTGGTCCTATTACCCTTGTCCCATCCTCAATATCAGGTACCTACCGACCTGCCTTCTATCTATGGGTTAATCTTGATTTTTCAGCTTGTCTAGATGGAGGAGCATCTAGGACATTAGTGGAGCACGCTTCTGGGTGTTTCTGTAAGAGCACTTCTAGAGATACTGGGTGGGTGGGGGAGATTCACTCTGAATATGGACACTATAGTGTCCCTTTGGCAGCACCCATATTGAATATGGACACCATCATTCCACATGCTGAGGCCAGCATAGAATAAAGAGGGAAAAGAGAAAGACGTTCAGCACAGGCATTCTGTCTGTCTCTCTACTTCCTGGTTGCCAAGATATGTACCACTCTGTTTCCATTGTAATGGACAGAAACCTCTGAAACCATGAGCAAAGTAAATTCTTCCTTACTTCCACTGTTTCTGTCTGGTATTTTATTACAGTGATTAGAAAGATGGCATATCATCCTTAGTTTCATCTTTTTTTCATTTAAAAATATTTTATTAGCATTGTTTTCATTAAGAATTAGCATTGTTTTCATCATTACACTGAAAGACTATATAAGTTGGAGAATTTGGAAAAGGAGTGAACGGCAAACAAGTATAGGAATGGTGATAACTTTTACATTATGATTGAAGTTTGTTAGTACAATTTTGTCAGTAAATAATAATCAAAAATTGTAGCAGACATACAGAATTTTGAATTTATATTCTAAGATCTAATTACATATTTTTAGTTTGAGAATTATATCAGTTTAGTTATTACAGTATTCTATTGCTTTAATTTTTAACTTCCCAGACTGTGAATGTTTTTTTTTTTTTTTTTTTTTTGGTCTTTTTGAGACAGGGTCTCCTTGTCGCCCCAGCTGTCCTGGAACTATGTGGACCAGGCTGGCCTTGAACTCACAGAGATCCGCCTGCCCAGATTGTGATTTTTATCTCTAGAATTTCAATTAGGGCATAGGTGAAGGAATACTGGGATTGTAGAAGAGTAATAGAAAAATAATGGAAAACCTCTTGGTGCCTGGCAATGGGTGAGGTCCAACATCAAGGCCTGGATACCCAGGACCGTGTGTGGAATAAAGACCATAGCTGGACCTCAAAGGAGGTGAAGGGTCCATTCTAGAGAAGCAGTTCTCCCAAGAACAGAGTCTATAAATGACAGAGAACTACCCTGTCCCCAGCATAAGAGGTAAAGCCGTACCATGAACAACCTGGGACCTCAGGGGAGGGGCCATGATGGGGAATGTAGTCAGAGAGGATGGAAACTGCTACCCAACACCAGGAAGTCCTCCATCCTCCACTCTGTTCCACCATCAGCCTACCACCGGACGAATGTGGAACCATGGCTTACAGTAAGGGGACCAAAGATTCAGTCTCATGTGAAGGTTCCCTTCCTGTGAACCTGACTTGTGGTCCCCTTCCATGAGCTAGAGTTGTGGTTCCCTCCTGTGAGTTGGAGCTGTGGTCCCCTCCCGTGAACCTGGAGTTGTGGTCCCCTTCTGTGAACCCTGAGCTGTGGTCCCCTTCCATGAACCTAGCTTCAATTTTTAAAAACTTCATATAACTGGAAAAAATGCTATATGCAGTCTTTTTGTAGCTGGCTTCTCTCATTTAATTTTAAAAAATAGGGCTGGAGAGATGACTCAGTGGTTAATAGGACAGGCTGCTCTTGCAGAGGACCCAGGTTCAATTCCCAGCAGCCACATGGCAGCTAACAACCATCTGTAACTCCAGTGCCAGGGGATCTAATGCCCTCTTCTGAACTCTGCAGGCCTCTGCATGGGTGCACCTACCTACATGCAGGCAATTCATTCATACACATAAAATAAAATAAAATATAAAAATTTTTAAATGCATCATGCTGTCCTGTTCATCCATATTTGCTCCCATTTCTCTGAGTAGTCTTCCATTATATACCCACATCAAAATTTATTCAGTCATTCCCAAGGTAATGGCCATTCTGCTTATAACCACTTTTTACTAAATTTCACTATATTTTCACTTATGACAATGCTTTGGAGATTGTTGCATCATACTTTAAGTATACATGCATGATAATTCTATAATAAATCATTTATTGGCCCATCACAGGTTTAACAAATATATATTACATACCTCTTTTATGTCAGTCTAAGTTATAAGTGCTGGGGTATAGCACTCATAGAGGGAACATTCTAAGCCAAGAACAGAAAACAAGCAATGAGCACAGTCAGTCAATTTTATAGAAAGGTGGAAGATGAAAAGTATTGCAAAACAAACAGTGGTATAAGAAAGAGTGAGCTGGTGTGGTGTCCACAGTAGTCCTTCACTAAGAAAAATGTGAAGGAGAGAGTGGAGTTAGCTTTGTGGCTATCTGAAAGAAGAGTAATTGAAGGAGAAAAAATAGTATCAAGCCAATATAGGAGCATGGTGTACATTTCTGAGGAGCCTAAAGGGACCAGTGAGGTCATGGAGTATAGGCAGGGCTGTAGACATGAAGAGAAGGGAATTATCTACCTTGCATTTGACCAAAAGGACTGTGGTTTTACTACAGCTGGATAGGGAAGTGATGCCAGTTGTGAATGAAGCAATGACAGGATGCAACTTATATTTTATGATCATAGTGGCTTCAGATGAGGTCTGGTGCATCAGGACGGTATGGCTGTAGACATCGTAGAGGCTTGTGAATAGAGGATGCAGGAGACAAGCAGGAAGTAGAGAGACAAGAGTGGCGGCTACAAATGATGGCCGAGACCAGGTTAGCAGCAGTGTGGTGAGATGCTCCTGGAATCTGGATGTATTTTAAAGGTGGAGCCAAGCTTCCACATGAGTAGATGGGGGTGTGGGAGAAAAGAGAAGCAAAAAGGACTTCAATTTTTTTCCCTGTGCAATTGGAAGAGTCACTATTCAAACTAGGATGACAGTAAGTGATGGTGGTTGGAAATAGGAAATTAGGAGTTTTGTTTTAAGATGTCTACCCAAGTGGAAAATGAAAAAAATCATGTATGACCAACAGAAAAAACCAATCTATACCTACATATATCCTAGTGAAATTGAATGTGAAGAACAAGGAGAAAAAAAATTTAAATAGTAGGGAGAAAAGACCTGCCACTTTAAGGAATCATATCTATAGAGTTAGTAGAATCATATGCATTCTTAGTGTTTGAAGAAATAAATACTATATTACAATTGCATTTGCAAATAAAGAATTATCCACTAAAAAGGGCTTCTTGAAATTTCTCCACTTGTAACCCCCTTACCCTTGAGAAGTTTTTATGTGACCTCAGGTATAGAGATATATAAAACAGTATATAAATCAAATATTTACTGATAATAAATGATAAAGAACTTTATCTTAAAACGGTTCTTTGGTATGCCAATAGTTTTATTATTTATTAAAGACTAGGCAGATTTTTATATGAACGAGATGGATATACTTGTTTGTTTTTACATAACAAGTTAAATCTTGGCTGAATATTTGATACTGCAGGACACAGAGCATCTTCAACACTTTTCAGAGCTGATAAATATTTCGATTTTATAATCATCAATGCTGAGATAGCCACTTTGCATGGATATAGAGTGAGAAATTGCAGAAGTGTATTTAGGACCATTTCAGAAATTGTTGGAAATTCTATTCTAATCCCAAGCCAAAAATTCATTAAACAGATTTTTAAATGAAACTCAAGTCAGAACTCAAACAGCGATTTTAAAATACAAGACTCTAATGAAATACAACCCAAGATATACTAATTTAATAGTTTTTATAGTGAAGAATGCTGGTAAGAAACTATTAAAAGTCTTTTTTTTTCTGTAATTAAACCCTTAGGTTTCCATAGAGCAGAAAATTTTGTATATATAGTAAGAATACTGCAATTCATAATATGATCTGAGCTGATTTGAGATGAGGTGTTTTAGAGACTTTTATGAAATAGAGGTAGTCACAATTTTTAACATATGATCCAATCTTGATTTTGATGAGGAAGAAGACAGATATACTAAATTTTTTACTTATCCAGAAAAAAAAATGCTTGAAATAATCAGAAAAATCAAACAATGGGATTCCAAATCAGTAACGCCAATTGAGAAAGGGAATTAAGGAAGATTTTACTAACCTTAAGAATAAAGGAGGGGAATAAAAAAGAGGAGCATGCAAATTAAGATGGTCAAATCCAAATTAGAGATTTGATGAACATAAATAGAACAGACTTTCTTATACAACGACAGAGACCAAATTCTTGGAAGGAGAAGAAACACACCTCACTGCTGACAATTTTGACAGACATATCTAAAACAGTAAAGGTTGAGACTAAAAGTATGAAAATCATATACCCCCAAAATGCCAGCAGAGGAAAAACTGGTATATCAGCATCAATAATAGAATAGGTTAATTAAAATTAAAGTAAAAATAATAAGAAGTACAGGGGGGCATACTATATAATGATAGATTAATATAACAAGGTATATGAATTATCAACTAGCATGCCTCTGAAATCAGAACCTTGAAATATAAAGAATAAAATGAGTTGATAAGTGGACGGATATAAAATAATGTGGAGAACTTTTCACCAAAAAGTAATGTGATTAAGAAAACAAAACATTTTAAAGGTATGAATTTGAGCAACCCGACTGATCAAAGTTGATATAATAGATATCCATAGAGACTGGGACTCAAGAAAAGTGAATCTCGGGGCAGGGAGTGTAGCTCACTTGTATGTTGTTTGCCTAGTGTGTACAAAGCCCTGAGTTTGATCACTAGTAGTGAATTTAAAATGAAGGGGGGGGGCGTTATAAGCATTGAGTAAATGCTCTATAATCAGAAAACTCTCAATAAATCTTAAAGAACTCATATTGTACAATCTCTATCTCTGATCACCATCCGAATTATCCAATTAAAGTAAACAAACAGGAAAAACATAGTTTTCCTCACATAGTTTGGAAACAAAAATTAAGACACTAAGAAAACATAAAATAAAATGACAATTTATAAATTGTTTAGGACTAAACAACTATAGAAATACTACAAAACGTGGAGTGAAGCTAATCTGGTGATTAGAGGTCTAGCTGTACTTTTGTGTTTATTAAAAATTAAGAAAGATTTATTTAAGGAGAAATGATGCAATCATGCTCGAGAGTTAAATAGGTATTAGTTGTTGATGTTAAAAAGGGAAAGGAAGGGGGCTGGAGAGATGGCTCAGCTGTTAAGAGCACTGGCTGCTCTTGCAGAGGACCCAGGTTCAAGTCCCAGCACCCACAAGGTGGCCAAAAACCATCTGTAACTCCAGTTCCAGGAGCTCTGACGCCTTCTTTTGACCTCCAAAGCATTGCGCGATATGGGTGTACTTACATACATGCAGGCAATACACTCATACATAAAATAAAAATAATAGCTAAAATATTTTTTAAAGGGAAAGGAAGGAAAAAAGGAGTGAGAAAGAAAATAATAAAAATTATCAACAATAAAATAGGGTTTAAAACTCAAGATCTGAGACTCATTGCTTGGTATAGTCAGTATTTTCATTTACCCCTGTGAAAAGCAAAGTTGACTGTACAGCAAGAGAATGCACTGCGAGTATAAATGGAAAAAGTAATTGGAATGCAGGTGAATATAATTTATGATGAAAGAATTTCCTGGAAGTTACCAGAACTGAAGCATTGCTACTAGGGAGGTAATTTAAAAGTTATTATTTCACATTCGGGAGGAAAAATACAGATGAATTTATAGTGTTATTTAAACCACTTTATTAAACAGCTCGGCATCCAATAATGAAAAACAGATGAAGTGCTCATTACTTATTTTTATTCTCTGTAGAGTAAATACATCTCTGTCATATTTCTTATTTGTAATGCAGTTGTATCTTTAAAACTCCAATTGATATCTTAAGGGAACAAAATAAGTAATCTCTTATGTTCACTGGGCTTCACTTTAACAGCTTTTTACTCCTATATTCCGGGAATTTTGAAATGGGGTGGGTGGGGTGGCAGCATAAGTTTAGTTCCTTAAAAAATGCTATGTTTTTTTAGAATATAAATGTAAGCCTAAGAATCCCTCCAAGTTAAACAACCCTCTGGGGAAACTCGCACATATTGAAGAGGCGTTTTAATATAGAGTGGATTTCGGTAACTGCAAATTACTCCTCAATTAGGGAAAGCTGACACAGTCTCCAATCAGGTGACAAAGATGGCAGCCGAGAAGGAGGAGGGAGGGTGGGAGGCAGCCGTGGAGCTTGCAGGTGTTCAGACTTAATCTTTCATCAAAACAAGATTTATTCTGGAGAAATCACATAATCACACAATTAGAAAGTAGACACACAAAATGTGCTCTGAATACTGTCATTTAAAAATCCAGTTTTCATTCCCCAAGTTCTCTATGTAGAGGGCTTCCAACTTTGAGAGTGCACAAAGTTCTTATGAGTCAGAAAAGGGCCAGTTAAGAGTGTAAAAATGTTACCTGAAAGCTTTTCTTCCTTGCAAAATTATTGTCATTCTCTAGAGTATCTGTTTGTTTTTTGATTCCATGGGAGAAAATGATGTAGAATTTGCTTTGTTATAAATATTCCAAAAACCACAGAAGATCCTATGGCTTTACTTCTTAAGAATGATTTGATTTCTTCTCTTTAGGCCCATCAGAGCGCTGTGAACCAATGATACATCCATCAATTTGTTTCTGTGAACCAACACTGAATGTAATGTTTAGTTACAACAGTTAACAAAAAGATAGTCACCATTAACATGGATTTCCCAGTGGGATCTGTGATTTTCCTATGTTTATTTTTACCTTATTTCTACGCTAAATAATATCTTCATCTAGAGTGTTTCATTTTATGCAGAAGCACGATGAATATTTTAGTTGTGTTCCATTATTTATGCCAATATAGGAATTTCTGATACCTGAAAACTGATATTGCTGTCTGGAGAATGAGACAGTTACTCAGCTTGCCAATGTTGTATGTGCTTATGATTCATGACTTATTTTTCTTCCCATCTTCGTCTGGAATTATCTGAAAGCTTGGCTCTTAAACTTCTGCCTATTTCTGTCTTCTAGTCCTACCAAAAAGGCTCCTCCTCCTTCAGATTTTTATTATCCATCTACTTGAGTTGATTGTCACTATCTGGCTTCCACTTTTCTGTTACTTTGTTTTTGAAGAGGCATGCCACTTAGAGGTGAAGTCCTCTGGTCCCTTAGCTATGTGTCTCCATAGTAACCTCCTCAGTGGCATTTATCTTGTGGGTGCTCATCTATCTCTCGTCCTGGATTTAATATCACTTGGAGTGATGTTATAATGGCAAAGAAAGCATTTACCACTATAATACCAGCAGAAGTCACATGGTTAAGTGCCCTGTCCAGTGTTTTATATAGGAATGAATGAATGAATGAATGAATGAATGATCTGTACCAATACACTATTTACATGTATGAGTCCCAGAGAAAATAGCTAAAGGAAATTGAAGATTCAGTAGAAGTACTAGGGGGGCTGGCTTATCCAAAAGGCCACCAGTAAGCAAGTGTCCAGGGGCCATGGTTTACATAGAAGTGTTTCAGTTCCTGGATTCAATAGTTGAGAAAACATAAGATCTGACTGCTCTCATAAGCTCATAATATGTACCTACTCAATCCATATATTTAAATTTTCAATGGGTCTAGCTACAGGTCTGTTCAATTTCTCTTCTAAGAAAATTGATCTCACGTTAAAAACCAGTTTGGCTGAAATACCACCGTGCTGAAATTAAGCAGGGGTGTTCATCAGCTCATATCTATGTGCACAGATTAGCAAACGAGACAGAGGTTTCAGCTAACTCTGCCTTCACAGGAAGGAAGCCCTTGACTCAATGAGGTAAAACAAATATTTCTCCACAGTGGGGATGTGGTAACACATGCTAATGAGCTCCTTGGTGTTCACACAATTATGTGATGCCCTCCTCCTTGAGAAGAGGTAAGGCCTCTGACTTTCTTCTAACCAACACAGCATGGGAAGGATGTATGTGATTGTATATACGTGGTTGTATTTTTAAGACTGTAATGTCTGTCTTACTAGGGGATACTGGTTCCCCTCCTGGCTTTGAAGTAGTAAAGTATCCAATGTGAGCTACCACATGAAGAAGGCCAGGAAGCGAAGAGCACAGGAATTCTCAGGCTCACAGTGGCAAGAAATTCAGCCCTCAGCCTGGCATTCTATAAGGAAAAGAAGCTGCAGCCACTATATGAGCTGGAATGCTGTCCTTCCCCAGCCAAGGAAAAGAGCACCACCCTGTCCTCCTCACCTTGATTTTGGTTTTTTTGATAGTTTAAAGGCTTAAGCAGAGTACACAGACTGCACTCTAGCCTGAGTCACAGAATTTGAGAAGAGATCATATCTGCTGTTGTTAAGATACTAAATTTGTGGTAATATTGACATGCAGTAGCAGATAACAAATGCAGAGAGAACACAGACCATAAGAAAGGAAAGTGTAAGAGAAAGCAGAGGACTACCTCTAAGAGTAGGGTACATGAGAAGTCTAAACAGAATCCTGGGAAGCACAGCATGGAACAGGTAAATAGCTTAGCAGCTGACAGTTAACATTTTCCTCATGAGCACAGAAAAGGTCAGAGTCAGGAAACTAAGCAATAGCCCATCTCTGAGGGGAAACGTAGTATATGTATCAAAAAACTGTGGTTTTTATAAAACTACATCATATTTCATTCCGAAATATTGTTGCATAGTCAATCTGCCCTTCCTCACCCAGTATACCTGAATTTTGAAAACAGCTCTTAGGAAGCCATTTAAATCTGAAAGAGCCTGAAGTGTCACCCCAAGCCCCATGGATAACAAGCCGTGATCCATTTCTGTTGCTCAAATAACTGTTTGGGCCCATAGCTGCAACTCTTAGGCCCCCAGTTATGGATAGTGTATCTCACTCTGTCTAATTACTATCACAAATAGAAAACAGACTGAAAAACCATGAAAAGTGAAATGGATTGTTCTTTATAGATAGGAAGATAGGTAAGGTGAGGGTTAACTGATATGGTCTAGATGAAATGATAAGAACTGACCAGTTTAACTTAACTACAGTTAAAGCATGTTATCTAGGAGCTGGAGAGATGGCTCAGTGTCCAAGAGCTCTTGCTACTCTTTCAGAAGACCTGAGTCCAGTTCCTAGCATCCACATCAAGTGGCTCACAACCACCTTTAATTCCATCTTCAAAGGACCCATGGCCCTCTTCTGGCTTTTGAGGACACACACACACACACACACACATGAATAATAAAATAAATATTTTTTAAAATCACACTGTCTAGCCACACTTTATTGATAGAAACTGCTAAAAAAAAAAAAAAAAACCAAAAACAAACCAGAAAAAAAAATGAGCTCTGTAATACACTTTCTTTTCTAAAACATTTTACTTATTATTTTATGTGTATGAATATATTGCTGGCATGCATGCAAGTGTACCCATGTCATGCAATGCCTGTAGAGGTCAGAAGAGGGCATCAGATTCTCTGGAACTGGAGTTACAGATGGTTGTTAGCTGCCATGTGGATACTGGGAATCAAACCTGGGGCCTCTGCAAGAGCAACCAGTGCTCTTAACCACTGGGCCATCTCTCCAGCCCCTCTACCAGCAACTGTATTTGAACTCTAGACATTCAACTTCAGGATTCATTTTAATTAAGTCCCTATTTGAACTTCAAAATTTTTATTTTAAAATATATCTAGGGGGCTGAAGAGGTGGCTCAGCTTTAAGAGCACTGGCTGCTCTTGCAGAAGACCCAGGTTCAGTTCCCAGTACCCACATGGCAGTTCACATCTATCTGTAACTCTAGTTCCTGCGGATCTGACCGCCCTCTTCTGGCCTTGGTAGGCATTGCACGACATGGGTGCACATATATATGCAGGCAAAACATTCAAACACAAAATGAGAGAGAGAGAGAGAGAGAGAGAGAGAGAGAGAGAGAGAGAGAGAGGTAGAAGCTCACTTGGAAAATAACAAAGGAAGTCAAGTAGTTAAATATGATTTTTGTAGCCAGGCCTTGTGGCGCACTTCTTTAATCCCAGCACTCGGGACACAGAAGCAGGCGGATCTGTGAGATTGAGGCCAACCTGATCTACATAGCAAGTTCCAGGCCAGCTGGGGATACAGGGAGACCCTGTTTCTCTCACCCCCCAAAAAAGACTTTTGCATAGAAATGTATGTTATATTATATTTTCATATATCACAGATTCAAAATATATGTAATGCAACATCTAATCCTTCCAGAATTTCCATCCAACTGGTCAGAAAACTGTTCAAGTCTTTCCTAAATTAAGAAGACCGGTTAACTCAGAGGTTGTTAAAGATAAATGGCAACTAGGACTCTCAGACATGGGTGGCAATGTAGAGTGGTAATTAGGAATTTGTAGGTTTATCTGGCAGTTTTTCTAAACATACATCTATCCTATGACTCAGAAATTCTAGTTGTCAGTTGTCCAAGAGAAACGAAAACATGTATCCATAACAAGACTGTTCAAGAATGTTCAGTGTAGCTTTATTTATTTATTTATTTTTGAGCCAAGATCCTGCTATACTGTGCAGGCTGGACTCAATCTCGCTCAGCCTTCTGAGTAGCTGGGCTCATGAATATGCCACCATCCTCCATAACCTCTGTTCTTTTCTGTTTGTTTGTTTGTTCTGTTTGTTTGTTTGTTTGCTTCAATACTGCTAATCAAACCCAGGCCTCATGCATAGACTGAGCAATAGCCATAGCCTGCAGCTTTATTCTTAAATGCCCAAACCTGGACCAGGTCAAATGACTGTATGAGTAAATAATGTGGAGTAAATAAATTGCAGCATATCCATTAATGGGATACTGCACAACAGTAAAACACTGTGGTGTGCTGCCCAGAACCTCCCTCAGAAGTAAAGCTTCTATTTCTCCTAGCTGTCAGGGCTATTGATGAAGATACCCCTCAGTTACCAGCTGCGTTAGGGGGGTTCCTCTAGGCTGAAACCATGGCCTTGTCCCAAGTACTACTTTCTTCCTGGGGAAGCAGCCCACATCCAGTGCCTGATCCATGTGCAGTGTCCATAAAGGTCTCTCGGCTACAACCTGAGTCAATTCTGACCAGCCATCCAGCACCAAAGCTGCCCCTGGAGTCAGTGGATTTTGATGCTGTTTGGAGACCACCTCACAGCTCTACTTTCTGCTCAGTACTGCTACTTTCCCATTTATTCCAGAGCTGTCAATTCCAGTCCTTCTCAGTGAACACCCAGCACCTGGCTATTCTGCTCTTCCCAGAGAATCCAAGTTTTGAAAAGCAGTGATCCATCCAACCAAGCAGAAGCCTTGAAAATAATGCCGCTAAGTTGAAGAGGGCAGACACAAAGGAGAACATGTCCTGTGATTCCCTGTCTGAAGCTCTAGGACTGGAAAATTCATGTCTAGGGAAGGAACTCAGAACAGATCTTGTCTCTGACTGGGAAACTAGGATCGGCCTGAATAATCTTTTGGAAGATGGAAATAGTCTTTCTGTATCCTGATGGGGGCATGGATAGCATGAATATGCGCAAATGTCAAGTCATTGACTTGTTCTTTTAGAACATGGTACTTAGTTCACTGAATGTCAAATAGGACACAATTTTTTTTTAAGGAAAAAGGAAAAAGGAACCACATCAAACTTGGCTTGAACTTAGGTTCATTCAAGTCAAAATATTTAGATTTTCACTGGTCCATCAAGCCTTTGTTCCCTGGTTTTTTGAACCTAAGTTTGAGGATTAACATTATCTGTTATGCTCATCTTTCTGTAGACTGAAAAGTTCAATAGACAGGCCTTTTCAGTTTGTCTAATTAAAAATGTTATGCTAATCAGTTCTAGTTCCAAAGGCCTATGAAAAGTCATGAAATCGCTTCTTATATGATGAATCTATTCATCAATGTGGCCGGGCACAAAGTTCATCCAATTACAAATTCAGTTACCTGTATCCCCATTTAGCACTAATGTCCCAGAGAATTCTTGATCAGATTACAAAATCATCAATCACAAGTTGTTAGCCAGAAAGCCTTGAGTAATCCCTCAGTGTGCCAGTTAGCCTCCCAGGTAGCTGAGTGGCCAAGGTCAAAGCAGGTCCCAGGTAGAGAAAGGAGTGTACTTGACTGAGTATTCCAGGCCACATCGCACCAGGCAGCCATGCCACAGTCTCTGTGCTTGTTGTTTCCTCTGCAGCTTGGCTTGGAAATGAAAGCCAAGGAACATATTTTAGTCCAGGACTTCTCCTTCCCTTCACGCATGTTTCTCATTTTACAATTCCCACTCTTACTGTGTAAGGGTTAGAAGTTCAGTTGGTGTTGGGTGTGGTGGCATACACCTGTGATCCCAGCACTTGGGAGTAGAAGAGGAGGAGGATCAGGAGATCAAGCTCATTGTTGACTACACAGTAAGTTTGAAGGCTAGCTTGGGCTACATGGGACTACAAAGGACTCTATGATCTTGATAGAGGTCTTATTTTTGCCACAAAACAGAGGTTAACAGCCTACCCGCTGTCTCTCTGCCCTCTTTTCTCTCTCATCCTGAAATCTATAGGCAGCAACTTTGGGAGAAACTGTTTCTCAGTAGATGAATTTGGCTAAGAAACTGCCTATGTAATACTAAGAATTTCAAAGAGCTTTACTGGGATATAGTTCACAAAGCGTATGACCCAGCCATTTACAAAGTATACAATTGAGTACTTTCAAGTGTACCCATACAATTGTGTAACCATTACTGCCATCAATCTGATATTTCATCACTGCAACAAGAAACCTGGCATCCAACAGCAACACTCTGCCCTTCTCCACAATGTCCTCATCCCACAACTATTAATGCATTTTCTTCCTCTAGGAATTTGCCTATTCTGGATAGTTCATGTAATTGGAATCATGCAACACTTATCCTTTCGTGATTGGTTTATTTCTCTTAGCATAAAGTTTGCAATAGCATTCATGTTGCTGCTTGTATCAAGACTTCATTCATTTGTATTCTCAAGCCTATTCATTGTAGGAATGCACTATATTGAAATCATCCATTCATCATTTTGATGGACATTTGTGTTAACTCTGGGCTATTGTGAATGATGCTACTATGACTTTCACAGACCAAATTTTGGAGAATGCATGTTTTCATTTCTTTTGGGTATATACTAGGAATGGTATTGCTGGTCATATGTAACTGATTCATTCTTTAAGAAACTAGGGCCAGTGAGATGGCTCAGCTAGTAGAAGTACTTACTGGGCAAGCCTGACAACCTGAGTTGAATCCCTGGAACCCCATGTTAAGGTGAAAGAGAACCAACTTCACAGAGCAACAAAAAATAAACAGAAAACTAAAAAAAAAAAAAAAAAGAAAAAAGAAAATCACAAACTGTTTTCCAAAGTGGCTATAACATTTTTTATTCCAGCCAGCAGCATATGAAAATTTCAGTTTTTCTACATCCTTGCCAATAGTTGTTATCCACCTTTTTGACTATTGTGTTCTTAATAAACATTCTTCTGTATTTTTAATTATGTGTATGTGCGTGTGTCTGTGTGTGAGTATGAGCACATGAGTGCAGGTGACCACAGAGGCCAGAAGAGGGCATTGAATCCCTTGCAGTTGGAGTTTCAGGCAGTTGTGAGCTGCCCAGTGTGGATGCTGTGAACCAAACTCTAGTCTGCAAAAGCAGAGATGCTCTTAACCACTGAGCCATCTCCCCATCCCTAATTATTGACTTGCATTCCCTGAGGCTAATAATGATGAGCATGTCTATTAGCAATCTGTGTATCTTCTTTAGAGAAGTATTTATTCAAATCCTTAGACCTGTGTAAAAACTATGTTCTCTTTTTATTGTATAAAAACAATTCTTTATGGGGCTTGAGAGATGGCTCAGCAGTTAAGAACACTGACTGCTCTTGTCTTGCAGAGGACCTGGGTTCAGTTCCCAGCACCTATATGGAATCTAACAACCATCTGCAGCTCCAATTTCAGAGGATCTGATACCTTTTTCTGACTTCCTCAGGGACTGCATGACATAGGTGCACTTACATACACACAGGCAATATATTCATACAAAATAAAAAAATAAAATATTTTAACAATCATTCTTTATGTGTTCTAGATACAAGTTCCTTATCAAATGTGTGCATTATGACAATGCTCTCCCATTCTCTGAGTTCTTCCTTTTTGTTAACTTATTAGTGGTATCCTTTCAAGCACAAAGTTTTTAGTTTATCTGTTTTCATTTGTGTCTTGTGTTTTTGGTGCCATGTTAGTGAATTAGTTGCCTAACCCAATTGTACCTATATTTTCCACTGAGTTATAGTTTTAGCTCATGCATTTAGGTGTTTCTTCAACTTTTGAGCTAACTTTCTTTATATGGCATAAGGTAGGGCTCACAGTTTATTATTTAAAATTTTATTTATTATTTATTATTTATTTATTTATTTATTGCAGTGCTAGGGTTAGAAACCAAGGGCTTTGTTCATGCTGGGCAAGCATTCTACCTCTTAGGTAGACCCCTAGGTTCACTTCATTCTTTTTGCCCTAGCACCATTTGCTGATAAGATGATACTTTCTCCATTGACTTGCCTTGACATTCTTATTAAAAGTCAGTGCTTCATAAATGTGAAGGTTTATGTCTAGATTCTCAATTCTATTCCATTCATTTCACATAAAAACTTCTCCCTTCAAATACACTCTCTAAGTAGAAGTTGTTTGAATTTGTGCAGGTCATTCATAAGCTACATCTTTAAAGCATTAGAACAAGCAGCCCAGAAGTTTCACTGTTGTGGTGGTGGTTGTTTGTACCAATCTCCATAGTGAATTAAGGTAAGGGATGTAGCAAGGTTTCAAGGCAAGAAGATGGAGTTCTAGGTCAGAAGGAGCCAGAACAGCTTCATTAGTCAAGAGTGGAAAGACCAAGCCACTCTGAACCGCTTTTCTCCAATCCAAAGACAAATCTCAAAGCATCACAGCTTCCCAAAGTGTGTTGGGATTGGCCCTGTTTTCAAGAGCCAAAGTTCGATGACAAGGGCCACCTGTGAGACCAAAGAGTCCAGGTGCCTCTGGGAAAAGTGTCCCTACAAGGAGGCTACACCATGTGTGATGGAGTCTGGCTCTCCCCACTTTACTTTTAGAGGGAAGTGAGGTGGCTCCTGGGACCATTTGGTGTTTCCTTACCATTTTTCAGGTAGCTTTTTGGCCCATTTGATTGAAAAACCATGGATGTTCCTAGAGGGGACTGGTGCTGTCCCTGGTGACTCGGTACCTACATAGAGTGGCTGCTAAGAAGTAACTGGATTTCATAAAACTCTCTCCTCTACTCTCTCTCTCTCTCTCTCTTTCATACATACACACACACACACAGGCACACACACACACACACACACACACACACACACACACACACACACACACACAGTCCAGATGCAGCAATCAAGGCTTCTCTCCACCTGCAAATTTGGCTTCATTTAGCCGGTGTGTATGAATGGACAACCTGTTTCTGGTAAAATCTCCTCTCTCTTTTGCTCTTTTTACCTCACTGGGTTATTCAGGAAGTGTAAGGACAGACCATTCTCACCATTACCATGGGGACTGGTGGCTCAGCTGGTTTCCCGAAACCCTGAGCTTTTGCAACAAAAACTGAAAACTGACCCAGCTTTGGTGGAATCTATGTGCTGGGGAAACAAAAGCAATACACTTCTATGTGTTCACAAATAATCACAGGCAATCCACACATCCCAGGAGGAAAAACATAGCCCAATACTTTAGAGATAATTTTTGCTCAAGAAATGCTGGCTTGAATGCTCTCAGCTAAAATAATCCCACAGACACAGGGTAAGAAACGATGCTCAAGTGCCCTTGTCTGGCTATGCAGTCAGTAAAGCTTCTTTTTCTTAGAAGTTTATTTTAAAAAATTATTGGGGATTTTATAGTGACTTGCAAAAGTAAAACCAAACATAATCATCTGTGTTTAAACCAACACATGCTGAGCAGTGGAACATGCTGAGAAAAAAAACCTCAAAGGTTTTGTTGTCCAAATATCATGAGGTTCTTTCTTAAAAATTTGCCTTGATCCCAAACAGAGCCCCACACACCCCACTTGTATGAACAGGAATAAAAGGGTTCACTAACATTTTAAAGGCAAAACAAAATCATTGCTGTATTTCTTATATTTTTCACTGATTTGGGAGAACTGTACAACACACACACACACCCCACACACACCCACACACCCCTTATCCACTTCCTCCTCAGGCATGAAAGTCACGGTCTTCATGTAATCACATGAAAGGAGTGACATCCCCTAGGAAGGAAGGGCAATGGACACATGGTGGTGGTTAGTCATCCACAGGCAAGCTTTGACTGTCACAGTTAGCAGACACTCAGGACTTACAGATACACCTTCCGAGGATGAGAAGCAGTGTGAGGAAGAAAGTCACCTGCCTGTTTGGATCACACCTTCTACTCTGCTCCCGGGGCTCACTGTAGCATTAGTGCTTCACAGAACTTTTTTCACAAGCCACTGGCTCTTTGTTCCTTTCCCATCAGATTGCAGCCCTGAGGGAAGATGGGTCTTTCTTCTTCACTTGGCCTTAGTAAACTTCTCTTGACATTTGGTTACCATGTCATCACAGCCTTTTCTCCACTCAGCCTGCTTGGCTTTTTCCCTTTCCTGCCTTCCCCTCATTTCTCCCTCCCATGATTCCCAATTTAGAGACAATCTAATCTATATACTAACTCTCTCCACCCTTTGGATTTAATTCTCTTGAGAAATCAACATAGAATTATGATGTGCTCTTATTAATTAATAAGGCAGAGTGACTAAATGCGTGTCCCCCTCATGCAAATGAGGCCATAGTACCCTTTTCCCCTCGAATATCCACCATTGCCACCAGGTCCTGCTTTCCCTCAGACAAGAAGCAGAAAACATAGGAAGGAAACTACAGCAAGCAGCACAGGTTGTTTTCATGTCTTGCTCTTCTGAGTTTCGTTCCTGTCCCTAATCACATAATAAACATCCCGGCTTATTAAAATAGACCCTAAATGCCATAACCACATTTCCTCCACTCTCTCTCCCTCTCCTCCTCCACGCTCGGGTCGCAGCGCATCATCTTAACTGCTTTCCTCATTCCACTGTGCCCATCCACAGTCAATGCTCCACACAGCCAGCCAGTTAGGCTCTGCCTCTCCTGTAAACCTAATCCGCCACTGGTTTTCTGTCATGTTTGTAAAAAAAAAAAAAAACTAAGTCCTTGCCCTGAGCTACAAGGCCTGGTGGGCATCTCTGATCTGTTTCCCCCACGCACTCCATCACCTGCCCTTTCTGTCTTCACTGGTTTTGTGTTCCAAAAATGGAAGCAAATGTTGAGCTCAGAGCCTTGGCATTGGTTTGTCCTTCTGCCCAGCTACCTACATGGCTTTCTCCTCGCTCATTTTGGCCAAGATCTTTCTTCGGCTAAGACATCCTCTGGAGGAATCTTCTCTTGCCTTTTATACCAAGGTAAATTGGTTCCCTTGTCTGTTTTCCCTTTTTTTCCTTCCATAACACATAACTAACCCAACACTTCTCAGTCTCAATCAAATGAGAACCCATGAGGAAAGAGACTTAGCCTTTCACTTTCACCACTGTACACCTAGACTAGGCTAGGGCCTGGCACACTCTAGGGGTGAGTCAATGAATGAATAATGTGTGAACCTGTTCCCATTTACTACAGGATTTGTTGCTATTATTTGCTGTTTTTTTGAGACATGTTCTCACTGTAGCCCAGGCTAGCCTCATACTTGCTATGTAGCCCAGGATAATCTTAAACCCCCATTTCTCCTGCCTCCACTTCCCAAGCACTGAGATTATGGGCGTGCGCTATCATGTGGGCCTTATTTAGGAATTTGAGACAATTAAAGGTCATTGGTTAACATTGGAGTGTTTCATAGTCAGGCTGTTCTCAATTCAAGTCAAGCTCCCCATCTGCAGTGGGGATATTACATCACTGGAAACGGTACATATTAAAGTGGAGGGCAGGGTGGGGATGGCTCAGTGGGTAAGACGCTTGCTACGAAAGCAAGAGGATGTAAGCTAGATTCTCAGCACCCACGTAAAAAGTTAGGTATGTTCACATGTGCCTTGTAACCCCAGCACTGGGCTATCTCAAGGGTTTAATAAGGCAGAGAGCCACAGAGAACAAGAGCCTCCTCTGGCCTCTACATGAACATGCACAGGTACATACATTTGAGAGAGAGAGAGAGAGAGAGAGAGAGAGAGAGAGAGAGAGAGAGAGAGAACAAACCTGGGTTTTATCCAGTACCTGCAGAATCAGTTGTAACATCTCTCCAACTGTCAATACAGTTAACTAGCAACTAGTCCCCATAAAATGTTGGGTGACTTACTTAATGGGGAGTTAAAATAATAATTGTTTTGTGCTTTTTAAACCCTTGGGGGGAAAATATAACTGTTGATGATAAGATGAAGATTTAATCTTTAAAACCTGTCAAAAATACATCTTAAAATTCCTTGCAAGCAAGCCTTGCCCTACCATGGGTACTTAAGATAGTACTGTAGAGAATAATAATCATAATCACAAGGTTGCTATGTTAGCACAAATATAACAAAGGATGGGAAAATGTTCTCTCCTAGTCCAAAGGCAAGTTCTAACGTTGTAGTTAGCATACTGAGCATAGCTCCATGCCAGAGAGAATGTGGCTTTTCTTGCACATGTTCTCAGGCTATTCAGACATGAGTGCTTGGGGGAAAATTCCTTGAAAAACATGTTGAGCAGTCTCAAATCCTCTCATCTATTTGGTTAATTCCAAAGCTGCGGTCAGAGTGCACCTGGCCTTCTGGCTGTTTCAAGAAAAGTGGAATTCTAATTATCCCCTGTCCTGTTCCAGGAACCCAGGCCAGAGGACAATAGTTCATTGATAAATCACACAAAATGGGACACTTGACTTTGAAGGATGAGGTATTTCCAAGGAGTCATGGTACTGCTTTAAAATATATGGCTGTGTATTTGCCTGTGTCTGCCAAAGAAAGTCAGTGTTGGCCCATCACACATTATATACTGTAGATATTTGAGAGCTTCTCGGTTCATTTATTTATTTTTTGTTATCCTTGTTTGCTTGCTTGAGTCTCATTATGTAGCTCAGACTGAGCTCAGACTCAATATGTAGCCCAAACTGATATTGAACTTGCAGCAATCCTCCTGCCTCAGCCTCCCAAATGGATTATAGTAGGTGTGCCTATGGCCAGCTTAAACTCAAGTATTATAAAACTGGTAATTTAAGGAGTTGTGGTATTACTATTAGAGATTGTTTATTTTATTTGGAGAGGTTATTAGATGGGATACAGTTTCATAACTTTAAAACAATCAGTTACTGATGTAGGCATTCCGACAATGGAAATGAACTCTAAATTTATATTTCTTTGGGGGTCCAATTTAGGGCCTCTCTGTGACCTCAGACATGACAGATACTCACTGAACACCTGACAAATGATGGGAGAAAAGTATGTTTTCATTGTTTCTGACATGCTTATCTCTGTTTAGGAATTCCCCCCGACTCCAGTTTTGTTTTGTTTTTTTTAAACTACTCTGTCTACTTTTTATTTATTTTTATGATAATGTATCATTAAACTGTTCTGGCAGTCAAACCTTTTAACTGTTTATTTTATGGATTTTGAAATTAGTGTCTTATTAAAGACATGGCCATAGAATGCTGTCCACACACTAATGGTATAAAAATATACTTCAAAAGTATTTTCTTTTGGCACTTTTAGTTCTTTTGTTATACCTTTCATTTATTTGTGATGTAGCTTTGCTTTGCGCATTTTTGAAAAGTAGGGATGTAGTCTTCTCTAAATTGTTAAATAGAAATGTCAACATTTCCTGCTGTTATTTATTCTCCATTGATTCAAAGGACATCACTATAAAATGTAAATCTTATCCTGATCAAAAAAGTAGGAAAGATATAATTTTATTCAATAATACCATCATTCTCACTGAGTGGCCAGAAACGCTTCGCTTCCTGAGGGAGTGCCTATGCTCTATCAGCACTGTGACCTTGCCAGACACTGTCACTATTCTCAAACCTTTCTTTTATCTTAAAAATGCTAGACCTATAACATAAAGTTAGAAATAGTCCTTTCCAATGCAGAGTCTAGCTTTAAATAAACAACCCATGTTTTCCTTTATATTAAGAAAACAAAATAAGCCTAAAATACCTGCGAGTCTAAATAAATGTCACTAAAACTCATTCGAATCCAAATATGGTATAATTAAACAGACTTAAAGCTATACAACTGGGCACAATTTCAGTGTATCTAAAGCATTCTTCAGAAAATAAGTTGGCTTTTACTACTAATGAACGCAAAAAGTGAGAACATATGGCTTCAACTATTAGCCATTCTACAAGCATTCCTTAAAATTGCATTTTATTTAAGATTCTGCTACTTATTTTAATGAGAAAAGTTACAGATGTTTATTCGTTGATTGAAATCATGCTGCTTCTAATCTCTTTTGATATCCAGCAAGCAACATGACAAGAGGTGTAGAGAGAGCTTGGACAAAGGTGGAGCAGGTTCTAAGAGATGACCCTTGTCAGTGCTCAGTTTCATGTCAAGACCTCACGGAAACAGAACACTAAGCGGCTGATTGTAAACTAAATGTGCATTTCAAGTTAAACATTTAACATTCTAAAGAGTTAGATTAAAGATACTCAGAGGTTTGCTGTTAAATGGTAAGCAAAAATGGAAATTAACTGTCATTATCTAGATCTGAACATTTATGAGCTACAACCATAGTAAGTTTATGGGTTTTTTTTCTTTCCTGTTTATCTCTAACATCAGTACTTTACTGAACTGTACTTCAGAGTACAATGAAGGTACATTACTTACATCCATGAAATATGGAGAGGGAACAGTTGTTATAACCAATGACTTGCCTCCACAAAGGAATGCTACTAAAATTTATTAAGGTCCAAACTGAACTAAACCTAAAGGTTAATTATATTTAGACTATACACTAAACAGTTTTTCATAAATAACTTGCTCATAATATTACCTCATCCACTGACTGATTGATTATTGATTGATTGATTGTTGATTGACTGAGTGATTGCATGCACATGTGTGCTTGGTAGGGTGCATGTGCTAAGGGGTGGGTATACAGAGGCCAGAGCAGGCCATTGGGTGTCTTCCTACATTGCTCTATCGCTCTCTAATTTATTGCCTTGAGACAGGGTCCCTCAATGAACCAGAAGCTTGCCTTGTTGGCTAGGCTGACTGACCAGTGAGCTCTCAGGATCTAATTGTCTCTGTCCTTCAAGTCTGAGGTTATAGACATGTCCATCTTTTTACATGGGCTCTGGGGATTTGAACTTAGACGCTCATGCTTGTACACCAACTGTCCCATCTCACCACATCCATTGCTGAATTTTAAAAAACTGCATCACAAAAGTTTCTCCAAATAAAACAGTAACTTTGGCTTCAAATTATATTCATTACATTTGAAACTAGTCAAGAAGCCAGAAAGTGTATTATTTACAAAATATTTTCCATTAACAATTTGTGTAAGTGGTCATTTATATAAATTTGCTTGTGAATGGTATGCCTGAAAAATAACCATGTGACTATAACCCCTAACCTCTACAGGTTAGGACTTCAACATATGAATTTTGGAGGTACACAAGTCAATCCATGACATAATCAAACAAGCCATCCCAAAACAAAGCCTTGGATTATTATACTTCTCATGACAATTTTGAAGACAAGAAGATTCAAACCCTCAAATAAACGGTTGGTTTTGTGAAGCCGGCCCATTTCTGGGAACTTAGTTGTTCACTGCTCTGGCTCACTGATCACTTTTTCAGGCTCTCAAAGTGCTTCCAAGAACCAAGTCCTCTTGCGCTGCTGACAGAAAAGAATGCTCCCTAATTACCACAGGGTACAGTGGTACAGCAGCTGAGTCTTAAAAATAAAAAGGCAGGGATTAAAATGTTTATTTTAAAACAAAATCAGTATAAAGCCAGTATACTGAATTCATCCATGGTTTTGGGTTAGAGTATGTAAAACGGAAAGGACATTCTGAGTCGATGGCCTAGCAACTGTAAGAGAGGTGCTATAGGGTAGTTAACTCCAGAGCGGCTATACATATGGAGCTCTTGGCCATGGGGGTGGGCAGACACTTTTCCCTCATCCTATGCACAACCATCTAGGCATTCTTTAGAAGAAAGCAGAACACACAGAACTAAATTTCACATAAGTTGTGTATATTAGTGGTCTCCTGTGGCTAGCACAAAGCATAACAATTGATCACAAACTTAGTGACTAGAGCAGTTCCTTCCTTCCTAGTTCTGGATGTTAGATATCTGAAACTGAACACTCAAGGGGCAGATACTTCCTCCTCCCATCCAGCTTCTAGTGCTTCCTGGCATTCTTTAACTTGCAGACACATCACCCAAATATCTGCCGTGTTTTCACATGCTACCATTGTTTAAATGTTTGTTCCCTCCAAAATTCACGATGAAATTTAATTGCACTGCAACACTATTAAAAGGTGTGATTTTTGTTGTTGTTGTTGAGGCAGGGTCTCCCGTAGTTCAAGCTGTCTTCAGATTCACTGTGTAAGTCAAGTAGTTCAGGATAACTAGACCTCCCGTTCTTCCTGTCTCTGTTGAGTACTGTGATTTTAGGCATGTATCACCACACTCAGTTTATGTGGTGCTAAGGACTGAACCCACCAACTGAGCTACACCCCCAGATCACAAGTGGGACTTTGAAGGCTCCATGTATATGGGTGAGATTGGTGCCATTATTAAAGGACAAGTTAGTTGTCCCCCCACCCCAGCTAACTCTCTCTTTATCCTCCTGTGATGTTATGATGCAGCAAGAAGCCCTTTGACATATTGCAGAACCTTGATCTCAGTCTTCCCAGCCCTAGAAATGTGAGAAATACAGTTACGTCTATACAAACTACCTAGCTTCAGGTATTCTGTGAGTACAAAACAAACTAAGACACATTCCTTCTCTGTGTGCATCTTTTCTGCTCTTCCGATTGTCATAAGGACATTTATCTTTGGACAGGAAATAAAGCCTACCTGGGTAAACCAGGAGAGTCTTATTTCAAGATCTTTAATACTCAACCCCCAAATCCAATCACAGTCACAGGTTCTAGGGGTTAGGACATGAACATACCTTTGTGTTCAGGGCCCGGGGGAGGAGGAAAGGCTACCATTCAGAGTATTCCACAGTTGCCTGAGAATGCCTTTTGTATTTTAAAAATACCTTAAACATAGTGAGATATTAATATTTTTGCCCAAGTATGTAACTGAGAGAAAACAAAACAGGAAGTAGCCATTACAGGGCTCAATCAAGAGCAGCACAGGCTGCTGACATTCTGCAGGCTTTAACTAGTTGCACTGAGTTTGCTTTACCTACCAGCTGTGTGCTGGTTCACCTCTCTCCCATCTCTGCACTTCAGTTACATAGCAGGTTGGTTGGTCTCTCTGCGTCTCTCTTCAGGACTTTGTTGATCATACTCTATTCTGTTGGACTTGAAGGGTTTCTTTTTACTTTATTCATTGTTATCCTTTGGGCTTTAGCCTATATCACTTTTCTAGTGAAGGTCCCTGATCAGCAAATCTGGGTTGATGTCTTTCTTATGGGAATTCAATGTACTAATCTATCCAAATAGGCAAACATAAAATCATAACGGAGTCAAATTAAGATATTAACAAGGACAAGTTATCATTCAGTCTAGAAACTTGAACATACTGTCTCAGAGTAGCCATGTTGGCATTTAATTTAATTGCACCATGGTCAGAGAATGTTTTCTGTATCAAGCAAAACTTTAAAAGTTCTTAAAAATTTTTCTGTGACTATAAGTATTCACTATTTGTATATGTCCCTTATTTGCTTAGACAGAATGTGTATCTATTTGTTGGGTATAGAAGTTTTGATCAAGTCTACTGAGTGTGACTCAAATAATCTTCATCCTCATTCATGGAGGGCTATGCTCCATCCATCATCTGGTGGATAGCTAGTGGTTTTTAACCCTATGATTCATGTTTTTAAAAAATATTTTTATTTATTATTTTTATTTTATATATTTGAGTATATTGCCTGTATATGTGTAAGTGCACCTGTGTCATGCAATGCCATTGAACCCAGGTCTTGGACAAGAGCAGCCAGCGATCTTCACTCTTAAGCTACCTCTCCAGCCCTTGATTCATGTTTTATCACCCAAACCCCAAAATTTCTTCCTTCAGGTAACTGATTCTGAAAGGGTCAAACATTACCTGGATACCAAAAAATAAAACAGGCAGTGTATGTGAACATAAAATAAAATGTGAATTCAAGAAAAATTTATTTTTTGCTTCTTGGGCTAAAGAGATGGCTCAGAAGTTAAGAGCACTGACTGCTCTTGCAGAAGACCCGAATTCAATTCCCAGCACCCACATGATGGTTAGTAACCCATCCATAACTCCAGTTCCAGGGGATCCGACACCGTCTTCTGACCTCCATGGACACTGCACAACACGGGTGCACTTACATGCAAGCAATACACTCATACACACAAAGTAAAAACAATAAAGAAAAATACTTTTAAAAATTATCTTTTGCTTCTGGCATTAATGATTTAATATGTTTTAATATATACTGAACCATGGTAGTCTTGCTTGCACTAAAAGAAAAAAACTCCCAATGAGAAGAACCCGAAGATTAAGTCTCTTTAGACTAATACGAAGTTCCAAATGTCTGACAATGTTCTGTTATTACACGTATGGCTCATCTTGAAATTCATTTTGGAAAAGGAGAGGGCACTTCACGATAGTTTTTAGCATTTCTTGAGGCATATCACTGATTGCTTATAAACACAGAAGAATATAATAATTCAAAAATTATTCAGGGGAAGAGTGGACGGTGTTGAAAAAGCCAGGCATAATTATGTAGATTCATCTGACTTTACCAGTCCTTGGATGAGGTTTTTGATGCTACACTGAATAATTTGACAAATGGGCAAAGAGAAAATTATAATTAAAGAGGTAGTGTTGTTCAGAGTGGTTGGGGAAGCTATCATCTAAATTACAATTTTGGAGGAGAATAAATTATGCAAATAATTCATTGTTGAGAGGAAATATGCAAACGAACAGGGAAATGGACAGAATAGAGCAAAAGCATTTCTCTAAGCCAGTAGAAAGAGCAATGTAACACAGACGCTTGTACTTGTCTGTATGTGAGAAATGTTGACTGGGGATGGAGATCAACGTATTTGAAGGAAAAGTAAAACACATCTGCCTGCTAACTAAACATTCACCTTTTAAGGTTCTGTTCTTTTCAAAGTATATAGTTAATACTTTATCTTAAACAAATATATATTTTAAGCAATTATATATCATTTCTTAAGCAAACATATATATTATGCTTACTATAAATGAAAAATTATTTATAACTGATATAGTGATCTTAATCATATTTTGTTTCTAGCATTGGTGTTAATCACAGATGCCTGGGAACATATCCTATTAATTTTACATACAAATGTATTATAAATTTACACTAAAATCTATGAGACTTTTCCCCCCATCATGTCAGAACTCCTACGGAAACACATTATCAAAACATCACAGTGATTTCTCACTCTACTCCAAGTAACATCCAAAGGTCTTCTAGTGACCTGGAAGGCCTTACATGAGCCACAACCATCCATCCTTAATTCTCTTCACCTCTGTGATCCAGCTTCCAAACCTCTCTGCTGTTCCCCTCAGAACATGTTCAGAAAATTTCCACTTGCCATTTCCTCTATCCAGAACTCTCTTTAAATTAATAAATGACTACTACCACCATAGTCAAGGAAAAATGTTTTCTTCACAGTTTTTTCACCCAAATCAGCATATTCACAAGGATATATTTGAGTCATTGGTCAGGTTCCACATTGGGTGGTTTCCTGCATTCAGTGGTTTCCCTATCTTCTGTTTCTAATTAGTTTGCAAATCTTGGTTCACAAGAATAGGACAGTGGGAATGGTATTAAGTCTTTTGTAGCTTTGCCACTGGTACTAGGCATTCGAAACAATCATGTACCCAGGGAACTTTCAAATTCCAGCCCCTCCATGGAGCACTGTCAATCACTTGAACATTTGATAAAGGAATTTTTAAAATAGCTATTTCTGCTCCACATGCCCCCTCCCTTTTAAAATGCAGAGATTCATTGTTTAACAACCCTTTATACGGTGCTACCTCTGTGCGAAGCACTATTCTTAGTAATTTTTTCCTCTACTTTTTAATAGTGATCCTTAAGTATGTTACTGCCTATCTAGCTCTCAGAACTACTGGGACTTTCATCTTTTGCTACAAGGAAAGCCTCTGTAGATACAGTTTCCTCTCCAACTTTCGTGAAATAGTTCAAGAACTGTATACCAAAAATACTGCTTTAAATTTCTTTTGGAATCTTTTGTTTTACTAGAAATGGCACTGTTTAAAATTGTCATCAAAGTTTTGGGAGGGACAGACAGAAAAATGATCCCCATGATTGTTTCCTGGTGTTCAGATTATTGCACAATCCCCTCTTACACGTGAGCAGACCTGTGACTTGCTTCTAATCAAAAAGGACCTATCAGGGCCAGAGAGACGGCACAGTGATTAAGAGCACTGGCTATTCTTGCAGGAGAGCCAGATTCGAATCCCAGCACCCACATGATGGTTAACAACCATCTGTAACTTCATTCTAGGGGTTCTGACGTCCTCTTCTGTCCTCCTTGGGTATTGCATAACATGGGTGCACTTACATACATGCAGGCACAACACTCATACACATAAAATAATAAATAAAAAAGCACCTATCAAAGGTGATTGACTATCACTCTATGATATCCCTTTACATGTACAAATTGATGGGATGCTTCTTTTGTTGTTCTATACTAACACACACACATATATATATATATATATATATATATATGTTGATTTATGTAAGACTCTTATTTTGGTAACAGGTTTGCATTAAAGTCTTGCTCTGACTTTGAAGAAGTAAGCATCCATCCACAAGTCTAGTACTGCTGACTAGGTCACATCCTGAGTGACCTAAGAACCAGGACCTTCCCCCAATCATGCCTTCAGATATGAACTCTGCCATGGCTAACCCCTAGATTTTAGCTTTAGAGAGGACCCAGCTAAGCTGTGCTTAAGAATCCTGGCCCATGAAAAGTGAAATAATTAATGTTGTTTTAAGCTGCCAAGTTTGTGGTAATTTGCTATGCAGCATGGAAAATGAATAGATTTCTATTTGGCAAAGTTTCAGTGCTGAAGAACATGAGAACAGGGAGTGGATGAACTACCAGTCCAAGAAAACTTCAGGATCGTGGCTACGTTTCCTATATTCTTCGCTTTTTTTTTTGGCTGCAAAAACCAAACTGGTTAACTTAGACAAAAATAGAATTAATTGGACAGATACTGGGAGGCTCATGGAAGAGAGGTTTATATCCTCTGAACAGGAAAAACACTAAGATATGACATAGCCAGAGAGACACAACATTTATATTTTAATGACTTTGAAGTCAATCACCTTTTGTGTGAATTGAATATACGTAGCCTAGGAATAAGAAAAGAAGCAACTTTCATAAAAATAATAATATACAAATGACCTGAAAACTCCTTAAACATGATCATGGATATCTTAGTAAGTACATATTAGTCAAAATGAATCAACATGGGCAGTACTTAAAAACATAAAAGTGACTAAGAATGGGATTTCTATGAAAACCATAACTTCTCTCATTGTAAATATTTGAATTTGTGAATCAAAGGATTTAATTATATTTTTCCTAGAAGTCAAGTGTCTATAGATTGCTTGACTGACCATAGATAATCTTAAGTGACCTCTGAAAAACTTTGACATAAATCATTCGGAAATAGACCGGACATATATGGCCAGTAGTCTGTAGTAACGTTCGTATTTCAGGTGAGTCAGGAAATTGTAAATGGTATGAGAAGTATATTGGCAAAGATAAATAGAAGCCCTAACATCATTCTTTACATGAATATGTACTCCTTTATACACACAACACACAACACATATGTGTTCCTTCACATATATAACAAAATATATATGACACACACAATAAGAGAAATCATATGAAGCAAATCCTTGATGATAAATTGGAAATGGAAAGAGTTTTTCCAAACAAGCCACAAAGCAAATAAATAAATAAATAAATAAAAATCCCTAAATGAAAAGCCATATAAAGGTGATTACATAGAAATATTTTTTAAAGTTCTGCATTTGGATCATTTATGACCAAGATTTGGTATCTTCAATGTAAAGAGTTACTACAAACCAGTAAGAAGAGTATTAAATAAAATAAACAATAACCAAGAATAATGCAGTGTTTGATCACAAAAAAGGACATGTGATTGGGGTAAGCAAAATAAGCTAAAATAATCATGAATTAATTATTGATTTTTATTAATGCTTAATTATTTTTCATCTGCTGGCTCCCAAACATTTAAATATTAACTGTTTCTGCAAGTGGGAAACAAGAGATACCTTCATTCACTGTCAGTGAGAATATGAATTTGTCTTCTAGGCATATTTAAGTGACTGAAGATTTCAGAAATGTGTGCTTTGTGTAGCTTTTTTTCTTTTTGGTCTTTTTGAGAGAGGCTCTCCCTGTAGCCTCTGCTGGTCTGGAACTCACCATGTAGACTAGGCTGGCCTTGATCTTACAGAGATCCACCTATCTCTGCCTTCCGAGTACTGGGATTAAAAATGTGCACCACCAGGCCCAGCTATCTGTGGCATTTTTTAAACAATATACACACAGAGAGACACATCCCCAGACATTGTTTTGCTCCATTAAAAGTGGACTAACTAAATATATTTGCTAAGTATAAATGATAAAACAGTATTTAAAATATCCATACCTATGACTATGAATAGATGTCCAATGGATAGAAAAAATATGACATATATATATATACACATTCCAATTTGGAATAAAAAAGAAAACAGTATCTTTACTTTTCTCATTGCCTTGATAAAATACCTACAATAAACAACTTATAGGTAGGATGATTTTTTGGGGGGGGCTCACAGTTTGATGGTATACAGTCCATCATGGTGGGGAAGACATGGTAGAAGTACCAGCTTAACTGTGGTGGCAAGAGCTCGAGGCTACTTGCTCACATCTCAGAGAACCAGGAAACAGTGGAAAAGGAAACTAAGCTGGACTACAAAGCTCCAGACCTGCCTTCTAGAGGTCCACTTCTTCCAGCTAAGCCCCATCTCCTAAGGGTTCCACAGTCTCCTAAAACAGCATCTCCAGCTGAAAAGGTGTTCAAATATATGTGCAGCGGTTGGGGGGGCATTTTTACACTCAAATTGTAACAAATGTTTTATATGGAAATGAGAGAATACTTCCAAGCTGTAAATAACAAGGTAGAGAAGATAAATGTCGTACTTTTAATTAATTAATTTATTATATTTATTTTATGTGTATGAGTGTTTTGCTTGCATGCATGTAAATGCACATTTGTTGTGAAATGCCTTTGAAGGTCAAAACAGGGGTGTCAGTTTTCTGGAACTGGAGCTAAGGAAAGTTGTTAGCTACCATACAGGTGCTGGGAACTGAACCTAGGTCATCTGGAAGAGCAGCTAGTGCTCTTAACTGCTGAGCCATCTCTCTAGTCCCAAATTTTTTAATGTATTTGTCTATTATTTAAATGATAATAATGAACTTAAGAAAGACAGGTCAGTTTCCTCACAGAAGATACATTTCTGTGCATAGGAATTTCATTTTTTTTAGGCTACCTAAATTAGTCTTTCTAAATGTAAGAGAAAAAGATTTAAGAGAGTGGCCCTTGTAAGTTTAACTTCAAAATGACCAATTTGTGGCTAGATGATCCCATGAGAACAAGGCCAGTTTTTACATTTGCTATAGTATTTGTTCCTTTTACCAACCATATCCAAAGAGCAAGTATTTGTAGCATGCAAATGATCCAAGATTTGCCTGCAGCAACCTGCACACACCCAGCTGCTCAGTCATCAACCTGACACCTTACTATGCAGATGCTGTTGTCATTTATCATCCCTGGCATGAAGCCAAGGCCCTTTCTCCAATGGAACAGACAAGAGATAAATCATCTAATGGCCCAGCTTCACTAGCATCAGACTCCTTTGCTGCAAACACTCATCATACAATGAACACACAGTGATCGGGGCACAAGGCACAGCTGGCATCAAGACCTCAACTGAAGAATCAGATCAGTTCTTTTTCAATAGGCTCTGAGTATGTGCCCACCATTTTCAAATAATACTATACCAAATATTGAAGTTTTGCAGTGTGAGTTTCATTTTCAGCAAAACTGCTCTTACTGAATGAAGAGAAGTATGTGTTCCTAGCCTAGCAAGAGCAGACAGCAGGAAAATACAGTTGCTTAATTATAGCCTTTCAAGGGAACAGTACATTCTTAGGTTGTAACTTTCTACAGGAGAACCTAGAACATGTAACAGGACCCTCCCTGAAAGAGGCTTCCATTCAGAATCATATTACTATTGTGGAATTACCTGAAAGGAAAACAAAAATTTTGTTTCTGTAGTTTTGTTTCTGTAGTACTAGGTGGGTGTGGTGGCACATACCTTTAATCCCAGCACTTGGGAGGCAGAGGCAGGTGAATCTCTGTGAATTCAAGGCCAGCCTGGTCTACATAGTGAGCTCCAGGTCGGCTGGGGTTACAGTGGAACCCTGACACAAAAAGACGAAAACAAACAAACGCCAAAGAAAAAGACCAAAATGTAACTCAGAGCTTCAAACTTCCTAGGCTATTTTCTAAATAAGATTATTTTGCTTTCCTTACCTACAGCAGTACAATGAAGCTTATACACACACTGCACAGAACACTATTTTCTAAATGTAGAATGCAATAAAATTATCATAGTGATTTCATAATACTTTCTTGATAGGGAAAAACATTTGCTTCTAATTCAAGGCTGTTTCTTGAAAAAGATGGATATTCAATTTTTTGAAAGAGTAATTGTGTATATTTACAGGGTGCAATGTGGCATTTAAATATGTGAATACAAGGTGTAATTAATCATTATATTAATTAATTAAGATAATTAGCATGTCATATGTCAATTATAGTACTTATTTCTTTGTGCTGGGAAACTGAGGTTTCTTCTAATAGCTATATTGAAATATTCAATAAATGTTCAACTACAGTCAGTTTCCCTAATGTACTATACTGCAATTGAAGTTATTCCTCCTGTTCAGTTCCTCCTCTGTATCCATTAGCCATCCTCTCTCTATCCCTGCTTCACATACCATTCCCAGGTTCTGGTAAATACCATTTATTTTTCATTTCCATGAGATCAACATTTTAGCATCCACCTCTCAGTGAGAACATGCATTAGTTGTTCTTCTGGGTCTGACTTACTTCTCTCAATATACTGTCTTCCGTCAATATAATGCCTTCCAGTTTAAAGATTTTATTATTTATTTTTGTGTGTGCATGCGTGCATATGTGTGCCATGTGCATCTATGTGTATTCAAGGAGAGCAGACGAGGGATTGGCTCCTTTGGAGCTGAAGTAACAGGCAGTTGTAAGCAGCCTGATGTGGGGACTGGGAACAAATCTTGGGTCTTCCAGAAAAGCAGCAAGTGCTTTTAACCCATGAGCCATCTCTCCAGTCCAATCTCTTCCCATTTAAATTGGACTGGTTTTACCTTCTGTCATCTTAAGAGTTCATCTGAACTGGCAAGATGGATCAGTCCATATTCAAAAAACAGATCTAGACTTATATTTTACACTCTTCATAAAAATTAATGCACAATAGATCATAGACCTAAACAGAAAATGCGAAACCTCAAAGCTCCTAGACAAAACCTCAGATTTTATTCTAGAAAATCTAGATGGCCTGTGTGGTGATGACTTTGTAGATACAACATCAAAAGCATAATCTACAACAGAAATAATTGTTATGGTAGACTTCATTAAGTTACAACTTTCACTCTGTGAAGCAATGTCAAAAGAAAAAAGACAACACACTGGGAGAAAATACTTACAAAAACATATTTGATAAATACTGGTTATTCAAACTATATGCTGAGCATTTAAAACTCAGTAAGAAAATGAACAAGCCAATTTAAAAAATAAGTAAGACATCTCGCCAAAGAACATATAAAGATATCAGATGTGCATCTGAAACAATGTTCACCATCTGTATAGGTCAATAGGGAATTACAAATTAAAAATATGAGCTGCCTAGTAGAATGGCCAAAATCCAGAACACAGACACTGCCAAATGCTGACGAAGATATGGAGCCACAGGAACTCCCATCCATTGCTGTTGGGAATACAAAATGCATAACCACCTTGGAAGACAATTGGGCAATTTATTATCAAACAGAACATTTTTACCACATGATCCAGCAATCACATTTCTTGTTATTCAATCAAATGAAATGAAAATTTATAGTCACCCAAAATGCTGCACATGGATGATTATAGCAGCTTTACTCATAACTACATATACTTGAAAGCAATCAAGAGATCCTTTGATAGAAAAATGAATGAATGAACTGTGGTCCATCCACATGACAGAATATTATTGAAGGCTAAAAAGAAGTGAGCTACAGGGAACATCATAGAAGAAGGGGAAGAAAGAATGTAAGAGCCACAGGGACAAGACACCTGTTGCTGCTTAAGGCATTCTAGACATAATAGGGAGCTGCACCAATGAAATCTTCACAGTATGGTAGTCTAACCATATCTGCGTATAATAACAAAACCAGCTGACATATCAAGGTGTATGGGGGAAATCTCAAGGGGTCTCACCTCAAGATGAAGAGCTACAGGCAATTGGCAGGAGGGAAAATCAGCTTTCTCCAAGGACTAAGAGGTCATCTAACTCCAATGGGGAGTTAGATATATATATATATCAAGGAAGGGGACAGGAAATTGAGAAGGAAAGGAGAATGGGGATGTGGGAGGAGTTAGAGGGATACCAGGAAGGATGGAAAAGGTACAAAGAGTGTACTCATGTGTGATGCTCACAAAAAATAAAAAATAAATAAGAAATTAACTATCAACCAGTGAAAAGATATGGAGGAACCCTAAACGCATATAAGTAAGTGAAAGAGGCCAATCTGAAAAAGTAATACACAGGGCTGGAGAGATGGCCCAGCAATTAAGAACACTGGTTGCTTTTGCAGAAGACCCAGGTTTGAATCCCAGCACCCACATGGTAGCTAACAACCATCTGTAACTCCAGTTCCAAGGTATCTGACACCCTCTTCTGACCTCCACGTACTGCACAACACACATGCACTTACATGCAGGCAATGCACTCATACGCAAAAAATAAAAACAATAAGGAAAATATTTTATAAAAAGAAAAAATGATGCACTATGTAATTCTGATCATATGACATTCTAGGAAGGGCAAAAAGGTGGAGACAATAAAAAGATCAGGGGTCAAGAAAAAGGAAGGAATGATCAGGAAGGATGCAGAGGACTTTTAGGACAGTCTATCCACTTGCTACCCTATATGATGTTATCCTGGTGCAGGCAAGGCATTCCACATCTGTACAAACCTCCAAATGTATAAACTAAAAGAATGCTTTAATGTAGGCTGTGAATGTTGGATGATAAGGATGTGCTAATGCAGGTTCCTCAGTTTTAACAGATGAACCACTTTGGCAAGGAGTTTCTACAATGGCTGCCATTGTAAGTGTGTGAGATTGTGGTGAACATTACACGCAAACTCTCGACACTTTCAGCTCAATTTTGCTATAAGCCCCAGACTTTTCTAAAACCTAAAGCTGACTAATTTTTAAGTCAAATATCCTAAAATGGTATGTTTATTATTTATAAATGCTAGCCCAGCTAATTAAAAATATAACATAAATAATTCAGTAAAATTTATATATCCTGTATAATAAAAACATACTATTATCCACTAAATAGAAGCATCCTAAAGAATAGCATTTTGCAGACCTCAAGGAAGCAATTCAGTGTGTGAGACTGGAAAAAAAGAACTTCAATTTCTTCTTCTGGTAGTTAAGGTATTGTGATGCTTGATATTATCAAATGGTCAGAATCTCAAATCACAGAAGAGACAAGCCTCTGGCCATATCTGTGAGAGATATTTGGATTAGGTTAATTGAGGTAAGAAGACTCCACCTAAATGTGGCACCATCCCACTATCCCTAGACTGTGTAAAAAGGAGAAACCATCGTGTCTTTCTGTTCCTGACTGAGAAGGCAATGTGACCAGCAGCCTCCTCCCCCTGTCACCATGCCTTCCCACCACGACAAACTGAATCCTCAAATGTGAGTCAAAATAAGCCTTTCCTTCCTTAAGATGCTTTTGTCAAGTATTCTATAACTGTGGGGAGAAAAGTAACATGCAGATAGCTCTTCCTTTCTTCTTCGGGAAGGATGTGGACTGAGAGTCAGGCTCTGAGAAAGTGTGACTGAAGTAGGTTTGGGGAAGGGACCCAGACTGGGAGATGAATCACCTCCATTCCTTTCCCTGTTCCTAGGGCTGAACCAAATCAGTGAGTTCTGGCTTATTTCCTTCACACGTTATTTTCATATATGGACTTCAATTTTCCAGTATAAATGGCATCATTCCATAATAGAGATAGATTCACAGCCCTGGAAATAGAACAAATATGATCTAAGAAAGGAAGACAGGATAAAGACTGAGTCTCAGCGCCTCCATCATTTTTGTCCTCTCTTACTTAATCTCTCTTAATGCTGTCTTGGAGAGGGTGTGCACTGTAGAAGCCCAACCAACATTAATAAGATGCTCCCATCTGCAGAATGTACACAGAGTTCCAAGGACCCAGCTGCAAACTTGCCTTTGTCAATGAGACCCGTTGGGAGGGCTTGGAACTGCATTGCCCCTGGTCAGGCACTTGGCTGAATTCAGGCCTTCCTTGTTCTATCCTTATTAGTGTGAGAAAGTCATCCTTTCAACTGAATGGCCTCTAAAAGGGGTGGGCAGTAGGGCAATGCCACTGCTGGTTCGTGGAGGGAGCCAGGAAGGGGCTAAAAACACTTTCTTTGAAGCTTAACTCTTGAAATGATGGAGAGTTAGGAATGATATTAAACTCCCTTTTCTAAAAGGTTATCATGGGGGCTAAAAATGTAGCTCACTGGTAGAACACTTATCTAGCTTGGGTTTAGTCCCCAGCACCAGGCATGCGCTTTTTGTATATAGTACTTTATAAAATTTTCTTCCTTGTGCGGTGGAAGGAAAGGAGACACGATTTGTGGCATAATGCTCTGCTACACTTCGTATTGCTTCAACCAGGCACTTGAAACAAGGCTGGGCGGGAAACTTTGGTAAGAAGAGCTGGGAGGGACTGTGAGAAATCCCTCCAGTAACACCAAAGGGAGTTAGTATGATTTATACCTGCTCTGTTATGTTTCAATTAAGCAAAGGAATTTGCCTTGCCTTACCAAGAGTGTTGTATATGTGAAATTCATTCCTATGGCCTTTATTTTTTTAAACAATATGTCAGGAATTGAGCTTTGCAAATATTAACCCCTTTAACCTTTGTAGCTACCCCCAGGAAGGACTAATGAGAACTGTTCACTGAGTAAAATTTTAATTTATTTTTAAAGTCATAATTATGAGATAGAGGTTACAGGTCAGTAATAAAGTTTGGATGAATTTAATTGTGACTGGATATGCTCTACTTATAAGAGTTCTATTATTCAAACATGTCATATACTAATGTTTAATTAATATATGTAAATGTATATTTCTTAAATTTCCACTAAATTAAAATAATATACCTGATTGTAGCTTATGAAACATATTTTGCTTTCTGAATATTCACATCCATACATAAATGAGGGGATTTTAAAAATTATAATAAAAAGACTTTTGTTAAAATTTTAAGCTAAAGCTATTTGTAGGGGCTGAGGTGATGGCTCAGTGGGTAAAGCGCCTGCTGTGTAAGCCTGCCAGATCCCCAGCTCCCATGTAAAAAGCAGGGCATAGTAGTGCTCACCTGCAATCCCAGCACTTGGGGCAGAAGTAGGAGGGCCCTGGGGGAATCACTGGCCAGTCAACCTAGTTGAAACAGTGAGCACCAGGTTCAGTGAAAGCCCCCGTCTCAAAAAATAAGATCAAGAGTCGTGATGACACCTGAGAGTTTAAACTCTGGCCTCCACATGTGTACACATGGACACACACACATGCACGCATACACGTGCACATCACACACACACCCCACACACTAAAAGCCATTTGTAAATATTTATCTTAATATTAGAGGAAAACAAGATTGAAATCCCTTTGCTGAAGTAATTTTGGCCACAGATCCAAGGTTTTCATCTTCTCCTTGTCACACAGACTATCCGAGCAAAACCCCTAAACTATAAGAAGATGAAAATCCAGCACTTTCAGCCCCATCCATTGTCTCTCGGAGGTGGGCTGGGATCACACTGCTCACTCAGGAAGTGTATGATGCCACGTGCTGCAGATGACACATTTCACAGGTTGTTCCCAGCAATGAACAGCACATCACAGAGAACACTGTGGATGAATGTGAGCAGCAGCCGAGCGCTCCTTTCATTTGAATCTCATTATCTCAGGGCTTCTTGTTCTTGTGATGGAAGAGCAGGGGGATGTTTTGGGCTCCTTTGCAATATGCTTCCTTTTAGAGTGGTTTCCTCCTCTTGGCAACAAGTAAACAACACCACAGCACTTCTGGGAAGTGACAGCATTCCAAACTAAACACCACAGGTACATTTTAAAATATTAAAAAAAAATCACTGATAGGAAAATGTGGATTGGGTAGTAGAAATATGTTTTGTTCTCCGTCGGGTGGCAAAATCCTGACCCTGTCAGTAGACCAAGATTATCATTTCTTTTCCTCTTTTCTAGTCAGAAGAATATGGACAGTATGATTTCCATGCAGTAAATCTATATCGTACTTAGAATTAGGGAATTTTATTTATTATTTTTATTTTATGTGTATGAGTGTATTGCCTGCATGTATGTGAGTGCACCCGTGTCATGCAATGCTGCAGAGGTCAGAAGAGGGCGTCGGATCCCCTGGAACTACAGTTAAGGATGGTTCTAACCGCCATGTGGGTGCTGGGAATCGAACTCGGGTCCTCTGCAAGAGCAGTCAGTGTTCTTAACCACTGAGCCATCTCTCCAGCCTGGAATTTTATTTTTTAATAGACACCTACCAGAAAACCCCACTTCTCCAGCTGCCTTCACCCTCTATGGCTATTGACATCACTCTGTTCTATAGGAAAGACGGCTGTGGTGGACTGAACAACACTCTCCTTCTTCCCACTGTCACCGTCATCGCCTGGAAATACCCATGTCCTAGTCCCTAGAATCTGGGAATGTGTTGCCTCATATGGAAAAAGGGACTTAGAAAGTAAAACAAAGACTTTGAGGTAAGGAAGTTTGAACGGACTATTTCAACAGTCCCGCATGATTACAAGAGTCAGTGAGAGAAAGGAAAATCAGAGCTAGGGGACGGAGATAAAGGGATAGGAGTAGAGGTCTCTGGTGAGAAGATGCCACATTGGTGGATCTGAACATGGAGCAAAGGGCCATGCTCAAGGGACATGAAGGTAAAAAAAAGGCTTCTCCTTGAGCCCATGGAAGGGTGGCTCTGCTGACTCAGTTTGGATTTCAGATATCCAGAACTGTAACGTAACACATTTGTGCTACCTTAAGCCTCTAAATATATAGAAATTTGTTGCAGCAATAATAAGAAACTAATACATACTTTGCTATACCAGGCACCAGAGCAGGTTCCCACCATAGATCATATTGATAATAAATTGGCTGTTTCTTTGAACTCATGTCCTACCAGTCCCCTCTGAAATCTTTCCACTTAGGTCATGTTGGCTCTAGCAGGTGAAGCACGGGCCACCAATATCTCAATTCATGTTCTGTTCCTATCACAGAATACCTGATATCTGGTGACTCTAAAGGAGGAGTTTATTTGTCTGACCATTCTAGAAGCTGGGAAGTTTAAGATCAGGGGGCCACATTTGGTGAGGACATCCTACTGCATCAGAACAAGGCAAATGAGCAGTGTCCAAGAGAAACAAGAGTTGGGGGCTTGCTTTGTAACAACCCACTCTCAGGCCAACCAACACTCCTGTGAGAAAAGCATGCAACTCTTGTTAAGACCTACTCATCTCTTAAAAGTCCCACATACCCAAATTCCACAAATGGCTATGAAATTCAAGCAGGATTTTTGTAGGAGCCAAAGCACATTCAAGCAGCAGCAGTCAGAACCTTGGCATCCGGCTTTCTTCCTTCTGATCTCTACAGCTTTCCCTACAGTGCTCAGTTGTCAGCACTTTTTTAGTGTGCCCATCCTTCTACCATAGCAGCCTATCACACCCTTACACCCTGTTTAACTTTGCATCACAGTATCTCTAACTACCTTGTATGCTTAACACTGGCTGCTCAGTGTAATGTTTTAAAACACATTTTTTAAGCCCTATCATGCTCAACTTCTTAAACTGGTGGTCATGACCCCATGGGGTCTTGTAACTGAATGTGGGAGTTGTGAAAAATTTGGCAACAACAGAAGATTTCTGAACACACAATGACCAAAAATGAATTCAAAATCAAGTGCATAATGAATTGAAGTGCAGTATTTTTATAGTACATACAGTTTCCTGCTCTTAAAAGAAACAAAACAGTTTAATTACCCAAAACAGACTTATTTTCTTACTGCCAATGCCAGTCCTCAGCATGCAGGCATCAAATTAGTATGTCTTTGGATTGTATTGTTCAAATGTTTGATTTTATTATTATTTGAATTGATGACTAGGGTTTCATTAAAAAATTGTTCAATGAATTTTGCCTTGAGATTAGAACAGAATTTCCAAAAACTCCTGAAATACTTCTTCCATTTTGGGCTATGTATTTACGTGAAGTAGCAATCTCACCATTGAAGATTCTAAAATAAAAATATTGATCAACTCTGAAAAGTGTTGAAGATGTTCTGTATCCTGTAGCATAAAATACTCAGCCAAGATTTAACTCTTTATGCAAAAACAAACAAGCACATCCTTCTCATCAGCATGCAAATTTGTTTTAGTCTTTAATAAATGATAAACTATTATTTTTGAAATAAATTTCATTTTGATTTGTTATCATTAAATGTCTGATTTGTACTTATGTCATCTTATCTATATGCTTGATGTTGCATAAATTTTCATGGACAAAAAGGGGTTGCAAAATAAATTTCATTATGACTTATTATCATTAAGTGTCTGGCTTTCATACTAAAAAAGTTCTTGGACAAACGTTATTGCAAAAGGAAAAAGTTTGTGAAGCTCTATTCCAAGTGAGATTGGTTTCAGCAAAGTGTCTCGGAAGCACCTGTCTTTCTCTGGACAAAGGCAAGCTTTAGACCTCTTCTGTCCTAAATGTCTAGTCTTTGTAGTCCTATGGAGTTAGGGAAAAATACGTAGCAACTTTTTTAGAAGGATATCTTTTGTTTTTTTATACATTTTTTATTTCTGGTGAGGTAACAGAATAAATATGTTATATTGGCCTAATTGTTGAGTTACTGAAATCTAAATTTAATATCCCTTTCAGTCCTAGAACACACTTTTTTTCTCTCTTGCTCCACATATATAAATATGTAGAGAAATTATATTTACATATATCCATATAAAGAGAGAAATGTGGCTAGTGCAGAATTTATGAAACTATCTTGTAGGTAAAATCTACAACATAGGCTCAAATGCTGTGAAGAATGGGCAAATCCTAGATGGCTCAACTCGATCAATACCATATGAGACTCAAGTTATTGGGAAGATAAGCTAATGCTGACCATTAAGAAGACATCCATGTGTTCATATTTTGACTAGAGTAGTAATGGTTGTCATGATCTGCAAAGCCCAGTGGACACACCTAAAATCAGGTCTCTTATGCTTTGCTTGCTCTAGGAAGACCTGCCATTGCTCAGAACAGCCTGAAAATTTCCTGTTTGAAATCACCACCAAGGACAGAGTAGAAAAGACATAAAAATGGCCAAAGACACAGGAAGAGAAATCCAACAAAGTTAGCCTTTAAAGAATGTAAATCAAAACCATAATAAGATACTATGTCGTATCCACTTGGGTAGGTATTATGAAAGAAAGGAGAATAAAACGCACATTGGACATGGATAAACTGCAGCCCTCAAACATCATAGACTGCTGGCTGAAATAGAAAGTGTATAGTTTATGTGGAAAAGAATTTAGTGATTCCTTAAATAAACATAGTTATACCATCTGACCAGGAATGCCACTCCTTGTTAAATACACCTGAAACCAGGCATTAATCAAACACCCACATGCAAATATTCACAGCAGCACTAACATCCAACAACTAAATGGTGAAAACACTCAAATGCCCATGTGTAGGTGGATGGAGAAGCAAAATGCAGACTGTTCCACAATAGACTATCAGTCATAGAGGGAAGTCACTGTCACATGATACAGTATGGCTGAATCTCAGAAACATTACTCTAAAGAAGTCAGCCATGAAGGGTCATGCACTCTATGATTCTATTTATATGAAACTGCCAGAAAAGGTAAATTCATGGAGATACAGAGCAGATTGGTGCCTCTGAGGGTCTGGGATAAGGTAGAACTAGGAATGACGGTGTAATAGGACAACTTGGAGAGTGACGTTTTATAATGACATGGACCTGGTGGGTGCATAACACTGTGAATATTCTAAATACTAACTGATGTTTAACATGGTTATATTTTATGTTATGTGAATTTCACCTCAGGTTTTTTTTTTAATGAAAAAAGTATGTGGGGGGAGATTCTTGAATTCTCCAAAGCTACTTAACACAGTGGCATAAGACATTACCCATGGCTAAGCACTCAAGGATTATTTGTGAAATTGAATGGTAGAAAGTATTTGTGTCTTGCAAGTAGATTTATTTTCTGGCCTTAGTCAAAATCACTCTAAGCCAAGTCACCTAAATAGGGTAGGTTATCAAACTGAGCCATGTCCTCTCCATTCTGAAATGAAGACACTCTAGCAACTTAAGTCTGTTCTTAAAATACTCCAGCCCAGTGCCACCTCCCCAGGGCACCCCCCCACCTCATCTAACTAAGCCACACTTCTTCCATGCTTGACCGCCTTGTTTTGTTCATAGACATCCAAGCACTTCTAATTCTATTCTTTATCTGTCTCCCCAAAACAGATTTGTCTGTTTGCTCCCAAAGGCAATGGTTCTAATTTATTGAAATGCACTTAGCAAGCAGCTCCACTGGCAAACAGAAGACTTCGTAAATGTCTGCTGGATAACAGAATAAATGAACTACTGAGCAACCAAACAGGCATATTTCTGGTCTGTCCTGTAAACTTGCCCTGAAGACCGTCTTATTAGCACAGTAGATAGTATTGTCTGTCTTATAAAAGTGATGTTCCAGACATGTCTTGAGTAATATCAGCATTCTGAAATTAATGTTATCTGCTCAGATTCCTGAAAAAAATTCTTTTTGGCTATTTGAATTCATATGTCTTTATGACATATGTCTTTACCCCCCTGGGGTAAATGGCATACATAGCACAGCAAGGCTTGTAAGCACTCTCAAAACCAACGCTTTCCAGAAATAAACACGTGCTAACTTGCTCACTATGAGAGTAAACAGTGAGTCTTTTGTCATTAAGGAAGAGGAGTTCTAACATTGTGCAATCAAGCTGCCAGGCCATCTTAGCTCATGGGAACATCCTCTGATAACAATGCAGTTTTGTGCTAAATTTCAAATAAATCTGGACCACTGCAGGTTTGGCAGGGGTGCGATGGTGTGTAATTATGTGCCTTCATTCTGTTGTCACACAAAACAAGGTGAAATTCTTGGTATTTTTCTTTGACCTTTGGCTGCTTCTTGAAACTTGAAGCAGCATGAATCTTAAAGGGTTCCAGCAAACTGAGTAACAGTGTTCACCTGAAACCACATCTAACTGATAAAAGAAGATTCCACAAAGCTATGCTTACAAATCTCTAGAGTTTGTAACCCAGTCCCATTCAGATGACTAATTATATGGAAAAGACTCACATTACTATAGTCCCTACTTGCCTGCAGGGGATGTGTTACAAAATTCCTACTGTATACCTGAAATCTGATAGTATAGAACCCTATACATACATACATATGATAAGGTTGTAAATTTGACACAATCAGAGATGAATAACAATCCTAATAAAATAGAATAATTATAACAATATAATGTGATATAAATTTGCACTTCAGAGCATTATTAAATAACATAATGGTTACTTGAATAGAAACTTGGAAATGACACATTTGATATAACTCAGACAGCTAAGTGGCTAATGGGTGAGCAGCATATACAGGGTGGACACTCTGGGCAATGGGATGATTCGTGTTGGATAACACAGCAGCTCTCATCACACTGCTCAGGACAGTATGCAATGTTAAAATTATGAAATATCACTTGGGGAATGGGGTTTACTGGGAACACACTATCCATAGTGAAACTGAAGTCCTCATATAACACAGACATATTTGATAGGTTATAAAATCCTCCCATCAAGGCAGAAGCTCCTCATGGGAAGCTTGAACACATACTTCTGCTGAGATAAATACAGGGTGGAATTTACATATGTGAACAAAGCTATTTCATATTATGAAAATCAAATGCCTTCCCCAAAACACTCAGATTAATAGTAGATTCCCAAACTGCTCATCTTTACCCCTTCACTCTCATCTACCCTTAACTCAGACAGGCAGAAGTAAATCTAGCTAAAATATTCATGTTGTTGCAATACTGCATATGACTACCAGTCAATCAAATACTGAATCTTGAACATAAAAATTATTAAGGTTTCACAACTAGTTCTGATGGTAAAGAAATAAGCTCAGTGACAGCTAACATTGGGGGTGGGGAGTGAGAGGAATCCAGCCCTTCAAACTCTTCATCCTGTTTCTCGGCAGTGTGATTCACGTCACTAGAATCTTATAATGATTGACTGTGGATATTATGCGTTTTACAGGTAAGACCATGGAGGATATTCTGTATCATCATGATAGGTGAGTATAATGTGTTTTGCCTTCCAGATAACTGAGTAAAGATGATATATTTGGCTTTTTAAAACATCTCTAAACCAGTACATGCCTAGTGTAAAAACAAAATAAAAAGTAGAAAAGGATAAAGTAAAATATAAAAGTTCCTCTTGGGAGCTGCAATTAAAAGTATGGACTGTTCTTCTAGAGAAACCTAGATGGTCCCAGCACCCATGTTAGGTGGTTTACAACCTACAGCAACTTCAGTTCCAGGGGATATGATACCTCTGGCCTCTGTGGGCACCTGCATGCATGTGCACACACATATATACACATAATTAAAAAATAAATCTTGAAAGTTCTTTTTATAGATGTCATCATACCCAACTGTAGTCCCAGGACTCAGAAGGCTGAGGGAAAAGGATATGAGTTCTAGGCAAGCTTGGCCTACATAGTGATACCCTGTCTCAAAAAACAAAACAAAACAAAACAAAACAAGTAGTAATATTTTTAAAATATTTTATTTATTATTTTTATTTTATGTGTATGAGGGTATTGTCTGCATGTATGTGAGTGCACCCGTGTCGTGCAATGCAACAGAGGTCAGAAGAGGGCTTCGGATGCCCCTGGAACTGGAGTTAAGGACGATTCATAGCTGCCATGTGGGTGCTGGGAATCGAACCCAAAAAGTGACTAATACAGCTACCAAACATTCAGTAAGCCTTGAGCACCTCTTTCTCTACTTTCATGGCTTGTCGGCTTGTGCAGGCGGGGAGAGAACTTGCTTCTTTTTTTAAAAAAAATTTATTTATTTATTTATTTTTACACCCACTTCCCAGATAGCACCCTCCCATAGCCTCCTTCCCCCAACTAGAGCCCTTATACTCTGATATCCCTGCTATTGTCTGCTGTGTTGTCGGCACCCCCAGCCATTCCCCACTACTTGCCCTTCTGGTGAATCTAGTCAGCCTATCTAGAGGTCTTTGTTTTAAGAAGGTCACCTGTTCCTCATCTAGCAGCAATGAGTTGTCAGTATTCCTTTGGATAAGATTGGGGTCTACTGTTCATTTTCCCATGTCTATGCTGGATTACAGTCTGGGAGTCTCTTGCGCCACCTTGGCCAATAACTCAAAGGAAGGTATCTCCTGTCTGGCATTGTTTCTCGTTATGTAGCCTTTAGATATACATACAGACTCTTAAAAATTATATTGACCCCATTAATCTTTGGTTATACTTTCCTTTTGAGTGTTTAAGACTCTAGAGTTGGCCCAGATGAAACAATTTATTTTTGCTCTTAAGGCTGTTCGAGGATCTGTTCCTCAGGGGTCACATGGGCTTGGAAGGAGCCTCTGGCTCCTTTCTTTTACCAGTTCCGTCTATGTGAAGATAAGTCAAAGATCTTACTCAACCATGGATGGCTTCATTTGGAAGCATGGAGGAAATGATTCCTCTGTGTTGACCCTCCTCTTTGTAGACTGGACACTGGCTCAGTTCCATCTGGTGGGGTCTCCACAGCCTCCTTGCTCAAGAGGTCAGGTGACTCACCACAGTTACAAGACATTTTGAGAGATGCTCAAAGTCCCCTGGAACTTAGTCAACCTAGGAGGGCAAGGAGCAAAAACTGTCCTTTATGTCCCCCTGACCAAATTAGTATAGGCCTCAAAGTATGGCTGTTAAACATCCAAGAAGGTTAGTTCAACCAGTCTGGTACTTTGTATTACCATATGCCATGTAGATAGATATTGGGCAAAGACCAAGCACTCTCAGATAAACCTTGCCTAGACATGTATTACATTCTTTGATCTGGTTGTATGTATAATTTGTCAGTAGGTTGTTGGCCTCATGTTGTTCCCTCTGGTTTTCTAAAACCAGCTAGGCATTGTTTATCTCTCATATTGTCTAACCCTTCCACCATGGTTTTGCCATTTAAAGTGCACCCGTTTTTTCCATTTCTCTCTTACTAACACCCTTCTCCTATGGTCCTACCTCTCTTGAGTTCATTCTTTCCCTTTATCCCCTAAGTTCCTTGTATAACCTCCCCTCCCTTAAAATAACCCCATTATTTTCCATATCTCCCTTGTTAGCAACTGTTTTCTACTGTTCTTCTTGTTCAGATTCTTTCTTTTCATTTATTTCCCTGGTTCCTCTTCATTATCCTGGTTCCTGTAATTATGTCTGGCGACATATTCACTTATAAGGATTTGGTGCTAGGATCCACATATGAGGGAGAGCATATGTTGTTTCTTTTTTTTTTTTATGAGTCTGTGTCTTACTTCACTTAGTATAACAGTTTCTAGTTCCATCCATTTACCTGCAAATTTCATGATTTCACCTTTCTTTACTGCTGAGGAAAATTTCATCATATAAATGAACCACATTTTCATTATCCACTGGTCAGATGAGGGACACTTAGGTTGTTTCCATCTCTTAGCTATTGTGAAAAGAGCAGTAACAAACATGGATGTACATGTGTCTCTGCGATAGGATGAGTTCTTTGGGTATATGCCAAGAGTGGTATAACTGGGTCAAATGGTAGGTTCATTTGTAGTTTTTTAAGAGTTCTCCATACTGCTTTCCATAGGGGTTGAACCAGTTTTCAGGAACACCAGCAGTGGATGAGTGTTCCCATTTCCCCACATCCTCTCCAACATTTGGTATCATTTATTTTCTTGATCTTAGCCAGTCTGACTGGGGTAAGATGAAATCTTAAAGTGGTTTTAATTTGCATTTCCCTAATTATTAGTGATGTTGAACATCTTTTAGGATGCTTCTTAGCCATCTTTACTTCTTCTTTTGAGAACTCTCTGTTCAGTTCCTTACCCCATCTTTTAACTGGGTTACTTCCTGTCTTGCTTCTCTGTTTTTTGCGTTTGTTATTTATTCTGGATGTTAAACCTCTCTCGGATGTGTCGCTGGTGAAGACTTTCTCCCATTCCGTGGGGTTTCTCTTCATTTCCCTGGTTGCCTCCTTTGACGTACAGAAGCTTTTTAGTTTAATGAGGTCCCATTTGTTGATTCTTGACCTTGTTTCCTGGTTTAGAAAATCCTTTCCTACACCTATATCTTGTAGGTTTTTACCAATGTTTTCTTCTAATAGTTTCAGAGTTTCAAGTTTTACATTGAGGTCTATGATCCATTTGGAACTGACTTTTGTGCAAGGTGAAAGATAGGAGTTTAGTTTCATTCTTCTACCGGTGGAGATCCAGTTTTGCCAGCACCATTGGCTGAACATGCTGTCTTCCCTCCAGTGAATGTTCTTGGCCCCTTCGTCAAATATCAGGTGGCTGAAACGGCATGTACTCATATTTGGGTCTTCAATTTTGTTCCATTGATCTATGGGTCTATTTTTGTGCCAGTACCATGTTGATTTTTTTGACTATAGCTCTGTAATACAGCTTAAAATCTGGTATAGTAATCCCCCCGGGATTGCTCTTAGTGCTCAGGGTTGCTTTGGCTATCCGAGGTCTTTTGTGCTTCCAGATGAATCTTAGGATGGTTTTTTCCAATTCTGTGAAAAATATCATGGGGATTTTGATTGGCATTGCATTCAATCTATAAACAGATTTTGGAAGGATGGTCATTTTCACAATATTAATTCTTCCAATCCGTGAGCTTGGGAGGTCCTTCCATCCTCTGATGTCTTCCTCACGCTCTTTCTTTAAAGGTTTAAAAATTTCATTGTAGAGGTCTTTAATGTCTTTGGTCAGGTTTATTCTGAGATATATTATTTTATTTTTTTGCAGCTATTGTGAAGGGGAGTGTTTCCACATACTCTTTCTCTAATTGCTTCTTATTGGTATATAGAAAGGCTACAGACTTTTGTAGGTTAATTTTGTAACCTGCCACTTTACTGAACCTATTAAGAATTTCTAGGAGTTTTCTGATGGAATTTTTGGTGTCTCTTAGGTATAATGTCATAGCATCTGCAAAAAGGGATAATTTGATCTCTTCTTTTCCAATTATTACTTTAATTTCTTTGTCTTTTTTTATGGCTCTAGCAAGAGTTTCAAGCATTATATTAAAAAGCAGTGAAGATAATGGACAGCATTGTCTTGTTCCTGATTTTGTTGGGAATGTTTCCAGTTTTTCTCCATGTTTTTAGTCCATTTTCTCTAATCATTCTGTATCTGTATCATACCATGGGTCACACTCCTAAAGAAAATTGACTGTCCCTCTCCCAAATGCTATCAATTGCCAATAGCGCCTCAGCTAGGGATTGGACAGCATGTCTACCTTCCCTCTCCATGTTGGAATTTTATCTGTATGAAGCTTGTACAGTCTTGTGTGCCATTGCAACTGCTGTAAGTTCATATGTGCAACTGCTTTCTTGTGTCTAGTAAACACTGCCACCTCTGGCTTCTACAATCTTTCTTCCTCCTCTTCCACAACATTCTCTCTTGAAAATTAAATTAAGTAGTATTGGATGTAGATCTTCTTTAAATGTCTGGTAGAATTCTGCTATAAATCCATCTGGTCCTGGGCTTTGTTTAGTCAGGAGGTTTTGTATTACTCTTTCAATTTATTTTGTGTTGTGGGTCTGCTTAAGCTGTTAATCTCTTCATGGTTTAGTTTTGGTGGTTCCCATGCCTTTAGATATCCATCCATTTCTTTTAGGTTTTCACATTTAGTAGCATATAGGTTTTTTTGTTGTTTTGTGTTGTTTTTTTTTTTTTTTTTTTTTGGTTTTTTTGAGAAAGGGTCTGTCCTGGAACTCCCTTTGTGGACCAGGCTTGCCTTGAACTCACAGAGATCCACCAGCCTCTGCCTCCTGAGTGCTGGGATTAAAGGCATGCACCACCACGTCCAGCGCAGATAGGTTTTTAAAGTATTCCCTTATAATGTTCTGTATCTTTCTGGTGTCTGTTGTGATGTTTCCCCTTTCATCTCTGATTTTGTTGATTTGGAGGTGCTCTTTCTTTCTTTTGGTTAACTGGGCTAGCATTCTGTTAATCTTGTTTGTCTTTTCAAAGAACCTTCTCTTGGATTTGTTGATTCTTTGTATTTTCTTTGTTTCGATTTCATTAATCTCTGCCCTGATTTTTGTTGTTTCTTCTTGTCTGCTGGGTTTGGGTTTCTTTTGTTGTTGCTTTTCAAGTGTCTCAAGTTGCAATGTTAAGTCATTTATTTGTGTTCTTTCTGATTTTTTGATGTAGGCACTTAAGAGCTATAAATGTCCCTCTAAGGACAGCTTTCAATGTGTCCCAGAGGTTTTGTTGTGTTGTATTGTCCTTTTCACTTAGTTCCAGGAATACTTTTATTTCTTTCTTAATTTCTCTTTTGACCCATTCCTCATTCAGGAGTGTGTTGTTTAATCTCCATGTGTTCATATGGTGACTAGGGCTTCTTCCAGTGTTGATTGTAAGTTTTATTGCATTGCGGTCTGATAGAATGCATTGAATTATTTCATTCTTTTTGTATTTGTTGAGGTTTGCTTTGTGCCCCAGTATATGGTCGATTCTGGAGACGGTTCCATGGGGCGCTGAATAGAAAGTATGTCCTTTGGTGCTTGGGTGGAATACTCAGAAGATGTCTGTTAGGTCCATTTGATATATGGTTTTGTTTAATTCAGATGTCTCTGTGTTAACTCTCTGCCCTGTTGACCTATCTAATGGAGACAGTGGGGTATTGAAGTCCCCTACTATTAATGAGTTGGGATTAATCTGGGTCTTAAAGTCCTATACCATTTGCTTGGTATTTTTTTTCCCATCCTTTCACCTTAAGATAGTGCCTGTCCTTGAAAGTGAGATGAGTTTCTTGTAGACAACAAAAATATGGGTTTTGTTTCTTAATCCATTCACATACTCTATGTTTTTTGACTGGGGAGTTCAGTCCATTTATATTTAAAGTTATTAATGAAAGATGTGTATTGAGTCCTGTCATTTTTATTTCTGTTCACATTCTTGATACAGCTGTACTTTTCCACAGTTATACCTTCATTCGATTGCTCTCCACAACCCCTTGGGTATAGTCATTCCTTTCTTCAGCTCTTTGTATTGCTTCCAGAACTCTCTGAAGGGCTGGTTTTGTGGACATGAATTCCTTCAGCCTATTTATTTCATGGAAGAGTTTTCTTTCCCCTTCAACTATAATAGACATTTTGGATGAGTATAGTAATCTGTGTTGGCATCTGTGGTCATTTAAAACTGGGAATACTTTGGTCCAGGCTCTTCTGGCTTTCATAGTTTGCACTGAAAAGTCAGCTGTAATCCTAATGGGTTTTCCTTTATATGTGACTTATTGTTTTTCTTTTGAAGCTTTCAGTATTGTCTCTTTGTTCTGTATGCTTAGTGTTTTTACTATGATGTGCCATGGAGAATTTCTTTTCTGGTCCTGTTTGGTGTTCTATATGCTTCTTCTACTTGTATGGGCATATCTTTCTTTAATTTTGGGAAATTTTCTTCTACAATTATATTGAGGATCTGGTCCATGTCAATATCTTGAGATTTTCTCCTCTATGACTATGATTCGTAAGTTTCGTCTTTTTATGGTGCCACACAATTCCTGTAAACTTCATTCTTGTGCTTTCTTAAAATTTTTCATAATCTTTGCTTGAATGGTCTAGTTTGTCCATTTTATCTTCCAGTTTTGATAGTCTGTTTTCCATTTCATTTATCCTATTTGTAAGGTTTTCTCCTGTCACTTCTAATTGGCTTACTGAGTGTTTCACTTCCTTCTTCATTTCAGCCTGAGTATTCTTCAATATTTCTCACTGTTTTCTGAATTCATTCAGAAGTTTATCCCTATCTTCCTTCACTTCTTTGATTTCTTTGTTTGTGTGTTCTTTAAATTCACTGAATTAACTGAATTCTTTTATTGTGTTTATAATTGTTCTTTTGAGTTCCATGTCCTGCATTATATCTAGGGGGTTCTCATTGTACTCCTCTAGAGGACTATTGGTATTTGGTAGGGATATGTTATTTTGGTTTTTCATGTTATTATTTTTTCTCTGTGATTCTGACGTGAATTTCTTTTGTGGTTTCTGATTCTTGTGTGAGACTCAAGCTTTCGCATTTAAGTCTGCTTCTTTTTGTAATCTTTATGTGCCTTTGTGTTTTACTTTTGGAGCATGAAAAGCTGATTTGTCTAAGCTTCTGGTTCTCTCTTTTGATTTTATGTTAGAGTGGCCAAATTGCTTTTGTCTTCAGGAGTTCCCACAGAGGCCCAAGTCAGGTGAGGATCAGATGCTCTCAGGCTTTCTCCTAAGGTCTAGATTCCTCCAGGAAAGACGTTGTTCTCAGGAATCTGGGGGTTGGACTGGCCTGGGATCAGGGCCCAGGAAAGTTGCTGGTCTCAGGCAGCTGGAGGCCATGCCACCCAGAGATGCAATGGAAGATGGGGGTGGGAAGAGGCCCCAAAGGCTCCTGGAGACCAGGAGAGGGGCTGGTGGGTTGTACAGGCCCAGAGAACCAGAGAGAGGTGATGGCGGAACCAGGCCCATAGGGCTCCTGGGGACCACGAGACCATTTTTAAGGTGCATGTTGCTTTCTTCTTCATGAGCTATCAATTCAATATCTTTGGTACTGTAATCATTACATAGCCTATTTTCTCTTGCAAGGAATCTCTACTATACTATAGATAGATAGATGATAGATAGATGATAGATAGATAGATGATAGATAGATGTTTTTGATCAATACAGATTTTACCAATAGCACTGTTTCTTCATCTTTGGTTCCCCCTGCATTTCTCCCAACTATCCTTTCCTCCTTAAATATTATTTTAAAGTCTGTATAATGAGAGGGTATAAATACATCATTGTGCTCTGCAGAACATTCTGCAGCTTGGTAACAATGGCACCAGGCAGAGAGTCAGCCAGCATGCCTTAAGTACTTACTGTGTGCCACATATTGTGTTAGCCTGAAGGAGACCCAGGGGAGATCATTTGCCCCTGAGCTGTTCCCTGCTAAGTGAGGAGATCAGCAAGGATGTTGGCAAGAGGCAAAAAGGAAGAGAATAGATGGAGCCAAACAAAGTACCAAGAGCACATAGTCCTTGGGATGAAGTGAAGGGTCTGAAGTGCTGGGTCTGGGACTGTGGTGAGAATGTTGGGATCAGAAAGGGACTAAAGGCATACAAGACTTTGGCAAGACTTTGAGCATTAGTTTGATTCAAAAGGTGTAGACAGAATCATTTCAGATTTCTAAATCTGATGAAGAGTGAACATTAAAAGATTGATGAAGAAGTAACATTAAAATGCTGCCCACCTCAGCGATGCCAATAACTAGGAACTAAAGCCATCTATGGCATAAACTCAAATTGTGAGAGAGTGGAAAACTGCTCAGACCCTCCTTGCAGTCTGTGTGCTGCTGTTAAGTTGGATAGAAGGCTGGTAGACTTGATTGTCTGGTTTTCCAGACCCATAAAAGAGAAGAAAACAGAAGATAAAAAGGAGGAGGGTGAACTGCAAACTGAGGAATAGAACAAGGTTAGGACACAAGGTCTCAAAGCCTGCTCGGAAGGCATCATTACTTGATACTGATGATGACCTAAAGTTCATGCACGTGCTAAATGTGTCAGCTGTCGCCTCATTATGAGAGCCAGGTACCATCCACCCCACACTACAGTTGAGAAAAATGAGGCCCAGTAAGAAGCACCCCTGGGCCCTAAGTCAGCTGACAGAAGAGGCTCAGCCAAGAACTGCATCTCTTTCAAACTCAAACTCTAATGTTTTTGGATTATTCCATACTATTCCAATTGGGAGAATTATGCATAACCAGAGAAGATAAGTAAATGTGACAAAATATAAGAAAGAGTTGCAATTTAAGAACTATTTTCATGCAAGACAGAAATGAAAGTGGTTGTTGATAGGGTGAGCTTGCTCACTGTGGCTAGCTTCCTGAGTTTTGGGCTACTTTAGAGAACAGAGAACCTACATACTGAAGGAGTTTCCCTTCTCTACTGCATAGCCAAGGTGCACAGAAACTTGACCTTATTCTCCAGAGTTCTTTGAGGCAACTCATACCAAATCTAATCAGCTAAAATTAAAACTGTGGGATTCTCCTGAGATCTTCTGTTGACCTCATCACCATAAACTTGGCACCTAATTTGGCCTAGTCCTTTAATTTGTCCAAATCTCTGCCTATTTCTTCAGTTCTACTCTGGAAGTGGCTCTCCATGATAAAGTCTCATATGAAAATACTAGGCTGTCACTACTCTTTCAAGTCTTGATCTTTTCCTGGAGGTGCATGCTATTTCCTTATCAGCTAATTATGTACCATATAAATAGATGCCCTTCACATGTGTGGTCCCCTACTTAATAAGCCCTGATTGCCTCATGGTATGTCCTGCTTTAGACATCTTCAAGATCATGGACTGAGACAGTTGAGTTTCATGGGCACTATGACCAAAGACATTTGCCTGTCCTCTTCTGAGAACGCCTTTGTGGTCAGGACAAATATAACCACATCGCCCTCAGAAACAATATTGCCAGCAACCCAATGAGTAAATTGAGTTTGGTTTTCCTTCTGTACAAAAGTCAGTAGGAATGTGGTTTGGCAAGGGCATGCCTTGGGGGCTGACAGATTCCCAAGCATATACTAAACTCGACATGCATGTTATATGTCATTGCAACATTTTCCACGTGCAGTTAAGCTCTGCATGAATCTGCTCTGTGAAACAAAACTTCTTTGCTTTAATTTCATATCTGTAAAAGCAGAACTGATGCTCTGAAGTGTTTACATAATTTGCTGTAGAACTGTGTGAAAGGAGCTATATTTGTAAGCATTTTTGGAGATGAAAGGGATATTTGTTGAAGCGTGTACAGCATTTAAGAAAAAATATCTTCATTTATTTCGAGTTCTACATTTAAACATGGATTTGGAGGCTCGGTTTTGTTTTAAAATAACCCAGGCACACAAAAGTACACTGGGAGTTTTTATGGTTTTGAAGTTCCGTGGAAACCTTTCCTGAGATTGGGGAAGACAAAGCCCACATCTGTTAGTATAAGGGACACTTTTGTTTACAGAGCTTTAAGGCTATGACAAAAATTGACAAAAGCCAGGGAATTTAGAAGTCAGAGGTGGTGCTTCGTTCTAAACGTATGCTTCAGAGTTCCTGGTTTTCCATGAAGTCTGTATTTTAAAAAGAAAGCTATCTTTAATTTTCAAATATCTGGCTTTTTTCAAGTATTGTCAGAGTTACAGTTATTTAAACATATGTCTTTGAACTTCCTTAATTTAAAAAACTGACCCTTAGGTTAATGAATGTTGTAAGATGCCTATTGTCTGAGCAAATATATTGGTTCGTACACCTCTTTATGTCTGTTCTATGAGAACCACAACAAGCACGAATGGGTGCTCTGGAGACTGATGCTCACACAGGAGACCAAGATGTTTCCAGTCTATACCGTGCTGACCATTCTCAAAGGTCAGGGTTAGCAACGTTCCTTTTTCTCCCTTTATTAAAAATGTTCCATGTTAAGCTGTTTTTAGAAATGGATGCTTGCCAAATTTCCATTACTAAAAAAATAATACCCAAGTCTATGAAATGCAAATAGACATGTAGCAGGTGATGAATTAAAGGCAAGTTGGGTAGATAGAGACTTGCACAAGCCGTGGTAAATGACATAGAACCTAGTGAGTGTTTTTTTCCAAAGGAAGTGGAACAACTGAATACAGAATTTTTGTGGTGAATTCTTCTTCCACTCTGTTGCAACAGTTTCAATTAGAGATGCTTCAGGTTTATGGGTCAATGCAGGCCTCTAATGGGATCTAGTGGAGTATTTTTATACATGGCACGAGATCTATAGGATTCTAATATGTGCTTTCACGTTTATGACAGGCAAGTATCTTAACACACAAAGTAGAAATTGGTGCTGTCCTAGTAGCTTCATTATATGAATCTCACCAAGGGTGTGCATGAGCTCTTCCATGAAACATTTCATTGCTTGTTTTGAGACATGGTCTCACTGTGTAGTCGAGGCTGGCATCAAACTTGGAATCCTCCTATCTCATCCTCCTGAGTTGTTGGGGTTACTAGTGTGTGCTATCATGCATGGTCTCCAAGAAATGTTTTTTTTTTTTAAATACAGCCAGGCATGGGGGTACGTGCCTATATTTCCAGCACTTGGGAGGCTGAAGCAGAAGGACCATGAGATCAAGGTCATCCTGGGCTATGCAGAGACCCAACTTAAGGAAGGAGAAAAAGAGATGCCAAGCCCTAACTAATAACATCTACAATGCAATTTCTGCACCTAAGGCTCAGGGACCATTATGGAAGAGGGGATGGAAAGATTGTAAGAGCCAGAAGAAAAGAGGCAAAAAGAAGAAAAGATCCCTTCTAGGCACGATAAGGAAGCTGCACCCATGGACTCTGCACAGTGTGGTCATCTAACAAGATCTGCATAATGACAAAACCAGTTGACATGCCAATTGGATGAGGGGCATTTCATGGGGTCCTACCTCTAGATGAGGAGCTACAGGCAGTCAGTGGATACTGATGGAGGGAGAATCACTTTTCTCTAGAGATTAGTTCCCTGATAGGCTATCTGATCACAAGTGGTCAGCTCTAAACACATGTACACATGAGCACCACTAAATGGACTCAGCACACATATATACATTTATTTAAAAATATATGGACATACATGTAATAATAATCAAAGAAGTGGCCAAGAAATTAAGAGGGAGTGGGACGACATGGGAGAAGTTGGAGTGAAGACTGGGAGGGATGAAAACGATGCAAATACAGTACTCATGCATGAATTCTCAAAAGAATTATTTTAAAAAAATAGGAAATAAAAAGATCTGAATTAGTAGGTCTGGTATGAGCTGGGATGGTTCAGTCTCATTGGTGAACTGGTAAGTGGATAGATGGGTAAATAGATGGATAGATGGGTGAATTCATGGACAGATGGGTGAGTGAAGATGGATGGAAAGACACATAGATGATAGGCTGGTAAGTAAGTAGCAGGGAGACAGATTTTAATTATACAAGTGATTCTCATGGCTTTCCAGTTTAAGAATCCCTGTTTGATTAAGTGCCATTTGGCTACACTTTCAATTGCCAATAAAAATAACGTTAAAAAAAATGTAATGGCACAATAGAAGCCACACCTCTGATTTTACGTCAGCCAAGGTATTCGCCTGCCTTCAAATTCACTTTCCTTCACTGCCAGCTGCTGTGCTAGGTGTGGAGCTCAGGAAAGAGAGATGGCTCTGTCCCTGAGAAGCATGTGGCCAGAAAGGCAAACAGGCCTTACAATACATCTGACCCAGGTTCCAGTGGAAGAGACTCTCACTGTCCAGATGGAAGAGGGACACTTGAGCTGGGTGTGGCACATGAAGCTTTTGTAGACAGCATTGGGGCTGTGAGTAAGGTCTAGAGGGATGGATGGCAGTAACTGATGGAGGAGCCCAAATTGGCATATAAGGTTCAGGTGTGCCTGTGTGACCCTGAGAATAAAGGAGGACCAGAGGATCCCCCAAGACTACCTGCCTCATTCCTACAAACACTCCAAATTAAAAGCCTTTGTCACTTACATTTTCTCAAGTCATCCTCTCAACTCTGTGGGATTGTTAAATCAAACATTAAAAGATGCTTTCATTCAATTATATTATTCTCATTAGAATACATGGATTAAGTTTCTTGTAAAAACACTATTAATCAACATACCAGAAGAGCAAGTTATCAAAACATCCACGGTCTATAATGTCAGTTTAAAGTGATCTGGAATTCATTCTGGGGTACCTCTGTGTGTGTGTGTGTGTGTGTGTGTGTGTGTGTGTGTTGTGTGTGTGTGTGTGTGTGTGTGTGTGTGTGTGTCTGTGTGTGTGTGTGTCTGTGTGTGTGTGTGTGTGTGTATATAAGAAGATATATAGGGTAGAACAGGACCCATGTCTGTCGGTAAGAAACATGTCTGCAGTAAATTACACAGATACAGGAAATATAGCATCAGTGTCTAACTAGCTCCAACCCAGCCACTCAGTACAGACACAGTTAATGATGGCTAATCACAGCATCACTGTTGGGGGGTCTAATGATGTGCTTCTTCCATAACATAAAACTTGGCATGTCGTGTTTAGCACATCTTACTAGTTAAAAGTTCCATGTGAAATCTCAGTAGAAACAGTTTCTACTGCTGTCCTTACTCTTCTCTTAACAGTGCTTAGAAGACAGGAAAGAAGAAAGGAATAAGAAGCAGACAATCAAGGCTTTCTCATCACCTGTCTTTGATCAGGTCTACAGACTCCAAGAAGACAGATTATAGAAAGCCTGGGTTGGTTTATTGTTTTTCTATCCTGCTGTGTCATCCAGAAACAGTTCTTCTACTTCAGTGATTTCCTTGGAGGTTGTGTCCACTCTCAGACTCACGTTACCTGCTGATCGTTGGTGAGGGTACAGGCAGGAGCAGAGGAAGGAGAGAGAGAGAGAGAGAGAGAGAGAGAGAGAGAGAGAGAGAGAGAGAGAGAACTACGGTGATGGTTCTCACACTGGTTGCCCCATTAGAATAATACGCCTAAGTTTTAAACAAACAAACAAAAACCATTTCAACCACTGCCCCGTCCCCACTCTGATAGTCTTTGTCCAGGGTGGAACACAGAAGTTGGGATCTTAGAAAACATTTACAAGTGTTTCTCACAGGGGCCTAGAGTTCAGAATCATCACCCTGACGCTTTGAAAGACACAAATGATGTCTACAAGGCGGCATCTATCCTGAAGCCATTCCAGTCTGTTTGGGAGGAAGATTGCAACTAAGGGCAAGCCAGGTAGATGATCAGTAAGTGCAGAACATGCTGCCGAACTTCATGTGTGCCCCAAGAAAAGCCAGGGTTCTGCGATTAGTTGGGAAGATGCTACAAGTGGGATTATGGGGTTACGACGACAGTAAGTCTCCTCTTCCTACTTTCTTTCTGCATCCACTCCCTCAAGAGCCCGTGGAGTGGATTTTTTTTTTTTTTTTTTGAAACAGGGTCTCCTTGTAGCTCCAGCTGGCCTGGAACTCACTATGTAGACCAGGCTGACCTTGACCCCACAGAGATCCATCTGCCTCTGCCTCCTGAGTGCTGGGATTAAAGGCATGCACCACCAAGCCTAGTGCGGGAGTGGATTTCATATTAAGAGCTTCTGTTCTTGCCTCTATCGAGGCTACTTTTTTCCGGTTGTGTCCTGCCTTGAATCCACCAGTCATAATCACATCTCATGTCTCTGCCTAAAACCCTTCGGAGGCTCCTGAGAGCTGGTAGATCAGAGGCGGAACCTCAGGGCTCTTTGTAATCACCCTGGGGTAGCTTAGCTTCAGCTATTTCCCTTTCTCTCAGCTCTCATCAGTCCCCAGCAACACTGGTCTTTGTTTTTGTTGTCCAAACATTCCAGTCAGTTTCCTTCTTGGAGGCCTATGTGTTTGTGGTCTAAACCTGCATGCCAACTTTTCGGAAACATTCCCTGACAGCCCTATATAGACAGTACTCAACTGAACCTCATGCTCTATTCAGATTCAGCTTCAGAATTCCTAACTAGAAAATCTAAGTTAGAATTGATTTAAAATTTAAAACTTTTTGAGCACCAACATGTGATGAGCTACTGGTAAAACACAGATTCACTAAAAATATTGTATTTAATCATCTTCACATTATATGATTGTATTAATCAGCTTTCAGTCACTGTCACAAAAGCCTGAGGTAACCAGTTCTACAGGTTTGGATGTTTCAGTCTATGATCAGTTGGTCTTGTGGCTTTACCAAAAGGGGCACAGTACATCATGGCCAGAGCACACGGGGTGGAGGAAAGCTGCTCACCTTGTGGCCAGGGAGCAAAAGGCAAGGAGGGAGAGAGGGAGGGAGGGAAGGAGGGAGGGAGGCAGGGAGGGAGGGAGGGAAAGACAAGAGCTAGGCATTTCTTCAAAGGCACATTTCCTCCTCAAGTTGCATCCCCATCACATAAAGATCTCCCTCTGGGTTCCACATTTGAAAGTTTCCACAACTTTCCAACACTTCTTTCTTGAGGGCCAAGCCTCCAAAACATGGTGTTTTAGGGTATATGTTAAGATCCAAACTTGCCAGTATATAAGATGTATATAACACCTATGTGAATATTATATTGAGACTTGGGACTCTTTCCCAGAATATCTCATGAGTGTGTGTGTGTGTGTGTGTGTGTGTGTGTGTGTGTGTGTGTG